>NW_017729030.1:2824356-2829130 GCF_001723915.1 Gavialis gangeticus | reverse complement strand
GGAGAGAGCCAAGGGCGCGAGAGGCGCAGAAGCAGGCTGCAAGAGAGCCAAGGGCACGAGAGCGTGGAAAGTGCAGGACATAAAGACCCCGAGAAGGGGCAAGGGGCCAGGCCCGGCTGCGTGCCACCTGAGCCCCAGGTGTGGTTGTTGGCATGAGACAGGCCCCGTGAGGGCCAAGAGCGCAGAAGCAGGCTCCGAGATAGCCAAGGGTGCGAGAGCACGGGAAGCGTGTGGCATAAAGACCCTTTGAAGGGGCAAGGGGCCAGGCCCGGCTGCGTGCCATCTTAGCCCCAGGTGCAGTTGTTGGCACGAGACAGGCCCCGTGAGGGGCAAGAGTGCAAGAGGCGCAGAGACAGGCCCCGGCGAGGGGAAGAGTGCGGGAAGCACGTGGCATAGGCCCAAGGGGAGCCAGCCTGCAAGAGTAAAGCCCAGGAGGGGCTAGTATAAGGTTGGAGACACAAGAACATCCAGAATAGCTGCGAGGCTTGGGGCATGCTAAAGGGGAGGTAGGAGGCATGCATAGCCCATAAGGCTGGGGTGCACCAAGTCACCCTGAGATCAGAGGAGATCAAAGGCAGCCTCCCATCTTAACTATAAAGATCAAAGAAGTGGCGGGCGAGAATAAGAGGGTGCTGGATCTCCTAATTGGCATGCCAGGGGACCTAGAGGGCTCATGGCCGCTCCTAGGCCCCACTCCATGACACTGGGGTTCCAGGCTCCAAGCATTCTCACGATGAGTGGGTCGACCGTCACATCATAGCCGCGGCCCCTCAGGGTGTTGGCCAGCAGGGCGTACTTCTCCCGCTTGCGAGCCCGGGCGTCGGTGAAGGCTTGGCGCTGGTTCTCAAAAGGGATGGTGACGTCCACAATCACAACCTTGTTGGCCTCTTCATTGGTGATGATGATGTCGGGTCGCAACTGGCTCTCACAGCCCGGGACAGTGCGGTTCATGGAGATCTCCCCCACCAGGGCCGGGATGGCCCTCACCAGGTGTTCCTACTATACTGTGTGAAATTTCAATGGGTGTTTCATTTTGAAGCTGTTTTGACATGTTTCCAGCTCAAAACAGTGAAATTGAAACAAAATGAAAGGCTTCGAAACAGCTTTGAAACTAAATGAGGGCACTCAAGACTTTTTGAACATTCTGAAATATTTCAAGTTTCGAAGCCAGGCTTGCTTGCAGCTAAGCAGAAACTAAGGCAGGAACGGTGGGGGGGGGGATGACTGCTCTGACATTGACTGTGTATCTGGCCAATGACTGTCATCCTTCCCTGAGGTCCCTTCCAATCCCAGTGCTCTGGGAGAGAGATGGAAAAGCAGCATAAAAGCTTTGTTTGAACTGAGCTTTCTCTGTGCCTTGGGGTCAGCTTATGAGCTGTGTCTTCCAGCAGCTCAGCGGCATCAGCACCTATGGACCTTTCTCCTTGAAACCCCTGCACCTATCTCCTTGAAACCTGACAGGTTTCATGGCCTCATCAGGGGCTACCATGCCTGCTGTTTTTACCCTGCTCTGCCTTAACACACACATGTGTCATGAGTTTTGATTATCAGCTCCTTGAGGTGCAGTTTCTCAGAAATCCCTGCATCTACCTCCTTGAAACTTGACAGCCTTTGTGGCCTCAGCAAGGGCTACCAACCTTGCTATTTTCATTTGAATCAGGAAAAAAATGCCAAAGTTATAGGCATTTTTGTGATTCCTCATTATAACCTATGGTCAAAACATCGAAACATGTTGAAACAGCATCAAAATAGCAAAACTGCTTTGATAAAATGAAAGGGAATGGTACTTCAAAACAGCAAAATGAAACACTGTCCCTTTGAAACAGCAAAATGGAAGTCAAAATGAAACGGTGCTGTTTCGCACAGCCCTAGTAAATACCTGAAGTGGCACTAAAGAAAAACCAAAAGAAAGAACCCCAGCATCTCTGAATTCATATGACTGTGTCAAGAGACTGCTGAACTGTCTTTCTACAGTGAGCAATAGTAAACTTTAAAAGTTTCCTGCTTTTATAGAATATGAAAAAAATAGAATATGGAAAAAAGTTACTGGGATTCACCTAAAAATTGAAATATAAATTTCTAGTTGTGTCATTTGTACACTGAGTAACAGGTGTAGATTTTCATGTCATTGGCATGTTATAAAAGTATGTTAATAGTTTTAAAAATGAAAAAAAATATAGTTTATTTTCCTTTTTGGTTGGACCACTGGTAAAAGTATTTTGAAATATGAGATCTTTTACTCAAAAGGGTTTGTTGACTGCCTGTATCACTGGTCCCCAACCCAGAGAGTGGAGGAGGAGATAACCATGTTGTTTTGTAAAGGAGGGGATATGCTTCTTACATTAGTCTATCTAGTCTAGGACCCAGCCCAAGAAACAATTATGCATGTCCTTATCTTTGTCTAAAAATGGTTTCGTCAAAAAGAATGATACTGTGAAGTGCATGAACTTAGTTCATATTTGCAGAATTAGCATTCAAATTAAGGAGATGTTGAAAATAAAAGAATTGCCAGAAATTCAGGGTTTTTTAGAAATTATTTGTTTGTTTTTAATTCTGGAGTAAAGAGTCAAGTAAAACCAAAATTAGTTCTATAAAGTTATCAGAACTAGATTGAAAGTACAAATAAGGGCAATTTCCAGAACAAATAAAAAAAGTATTTATTTCTTTACGCAAATCCTACATTGAGAGAAATGATTTTGGAAAGACAATACATTCTACAGTATAAAACATTCCCTTAAAGAATGACAGGGGATTTAAACAAAGTGTTTTAAAATGTATAGTCTTTTAAGGCCCATTTATAAATGCCAAATATCAAGGAAATCTATTACTACAAAAATTATTCCAATTTATTTTGAATGTAGATGTCAGGGACGTGCCTTAATGAATAGCAGAAGTCAAACAAACTGAAAATAGCCCACTGCCTGATTCAAGCCTACTGAAATCAGCTGGAGTCTCTCCACTGATAATAACTGACTTTGGATTAGATCTGTATATTTAATAAAAGACTCAATGGCAAAGTCACCTTAAGTTATTTTTTAAAAAGATGTAATCTTATATAAATAACTTCCAGATGTTGCTATTACTTTTTTGGTTTTGTTTATTTGCTTTAGTGTAATTATAAGTGTACCTGGAAATTTGATTGATGTATTCTGGTATAATAAATGGCTGATGGACTAATGTAGAATTATAGGAATATAAGAAAGAAGGGCTGGAAAGGACCACATGTTCAAGGCAGGATCTATCCCTGACTAAAGCATCCCACATAACTGTCTAACCTACTCTTCAAATTTTCCAAGTATGGAGATTACAACATTTTTCTAGGTAGCCTGTTTTAATCCTTCACCACTATCATTGTCAGAGAGTTCTTTCTAATCTCCAACCTGATATTCCTGTGTTGCATTGTAAGGCCACTGCTCCTAGTCATCTTCCCTACATCCACAGAGAAAAGGCAATCTCCATCCTTTCTGTAATCACTGTTTGGGTATTTGAAGGCTGTTATCAAATACTGCTTCTGTTTCCTCTTCTCCAGACTAAACAATCTTGCTTTTTTCAGCCTTTCCTCATGTTTCTCAGGCTTCTAATAATTATGGTCACTCTTCACAGCAAAGATTCTTTACCTAGGACCCTTGATATTTAAATGGGCATGCTTAGAAAATGAAAAATAAAACACAATTTGCTTAATTAGTAGACTATATATAGCTTTATGGGCTGTGCCTTGCTACACAAATAATAGATACTGAATGAACATATTGATGCTGACATTTCATTGAGGCTAAGTACAGAGGTTCAAAAAACCCAAAGGCCTAGATTGAATCAGTAACAAATTAAACCAACATTCAGTGTTTGGGTGGCCGGACAGGAAGAAGTCTGGACTGGCCAAGGTCAGGAGCCTGGGGGCACTCCTATGCACCATCCCTCATGGCCAGGCTGCTGAACCTGCAGCCCAGGCCTGATTAGCAGCTTGGGTATGTGGAGTGGGGGAAGACAGCATCCACCATCCACCAGCTGATGCCTGCTTGGCATGGAGGTGAAAGCACCCAACCAGGGGGCCTTTATAGCCCCCTGCAGCTCAAACATGGCTGCAATCACCTAGCCTCATCCCTTTACCAGCCATTGTCTCTGAGAGGGCTGGAAGGGCAAGGGGTAGGAATGCACTGCCCCCCCAGCCCTACATCAACCGTCCAGCCAAGGTCTTCCCAGCATGGAGAAGGCTGGGGTGAGCCAGGGGGCTCTCTGCCCCTGTAGCTTGAACTGGCCTGGGATTGCCAAAGCTCCCCTGCCCCCAGACATCCCCTCCAAGAGGGGCAGAGGGTGGGAATGTTCCCCTTCGATCTGCCACTGCCCACCCCCCAAGCCAGGATCTGCCTGCCACAGAGGGAAATAATCCACCTGGGGGCTTTTTGTCTCCCTACAGCTCACAGCTGCACTGGGATCCTATCAGTCTCGCTAGCAGTTGTTGGATTGGGGGACCACTGATGGGGGGATTTCACTCCCTGCCCTCTCTACAGCTCTTAAAGGAAGACAGCTAGGGGAGGGGTGGGGCTGGGGTTATCCCAGCCCAGCTTGAGCTGTGAGAGTGTTGAAAAGCCTCCCCCACACATGTGGGAGCTTCCTCCCTCCATGCTGGGCAGACCTCAGTTGGGCTGTGTGTTCCCACCCTGCCTCCCCCCACTTTGGAAGTGGATGCCTCAGTAGGGGGTGAGTCAGATCCAATTCCAGCCTGGCTCAGAGCTGCAGGGGGTGGGGGACAGGCAAGAAGCTCCTGGGTGGTGGC
>NW_017729030.1:2817118-2819356 GCF_001723915.1 Gavialis gangeticus | reverse complement strand
CCGCAACAAACCTGTGCTGGCTATCCCTTAGGATGTTGGCGTCGGCCAGTCCATTAAGGATGGCCTCTTTGATAAACTTTTCTAAGATCTTCCCCTCTCTAGAAACAGGAGGCTGGGGAGAGGGCAGGAGTGAGCCACTCCCTGCCTGGCTTGCCCTGCTGCAAGGGGAGAACAAAGTACCCCCACCACAGGGGCCTTTCCTTCCCTTGCTGTACAGCCTGGGGATAGGGGGCCTGGTTATCTGTTCCCCTGTCCCCCTTTCCCACTGGGCTGACAGGTCCAGGTAGGAAGCAGGTTGGGAAGCTGAGGCTTTAGTGCCTCAGCTCTGTGACAACTGCAGGTAGGGCCATCCTTACTTTGTTGGAGCAGACAGAACATACAGGGCTACAAAGCATTTTGGTATGCTGAGGGACTGTGAGTTTACTAAACTGGGGGAGGGATCTGGGACAAGAACTTGAGAGTAGTGATAATGATGTTCCATCCTGATACAGATTAGTCAAATTCCAAAATGCTATCCATCACTTGAATTATATTCGTTTTCTGTTCTAATTATTATGACAATCTATGAGCACTGGTTAGTCTAGCCATTATTACTCAGCTGTGTTCTATAGAATGAGAAAGTATTAGCAGTCAGGTGAAGTGTTATTCACTGTTATGATAGTGGGTAATACTATCTTCATACTACTGAGTCAGATTCTGAAGCTATACAGAAATCACTACACAATAGCTTATGTAGGGCCTTTGAAAAACTCTGTTTATGTCTATCATAATGGAATTTAGAATTCAAAATCACCAAAGAAACTTCACCAAAGAAAGTTTCTTATAAAAAACAGGACTCTGGTAGCATATTCATACTAATTTCACTGGAAGAATAGGCAATGTTTTCTCTTAATGCTCAACAATAACTGAAAATGTTTAACTGATAAGAAGTAATTCCATTGTCCATGGCAACAACATCAAAACGCATAGCAGCTCTGCGGAGTGTATTTCCAAACTATGGATCACCTGGGGAAGTAGTATCTGAAAATAGATCACTATATATTAGAGAAAATATTCAGAGGGTATGTAATTCAAAAACACATTCTTAAGCAGTAGGCAGAATTATACCTTGAAAACTTACACATCAGAACAGGTGCATTTGTCACTGATTGATTTAGCATTTCTAATAATTGGGGTATTTAAGGTGTTTATATATGGACTTCTAAACTGACCAGTTTAATGCTAACATTTTATTGAATGAAAAACTATAAGGTAACTTCAGGGACAGGAGCTATAGTACGAATGGGTGCACAAAGGATCCATAAGGGTGTAGACAGACTTACAGGTCCCCACTGTAATTCCGAATGTTTTGCAGAAAGTGTTCTGAGTTACAACTATCCCCTAGAACAAACAGAAGTTCACTGTTGCTTTCCAGGAGGGAGGGGAATCTAGCTGCAACCTGCAGATGGTTTCCCTTAGGAACAGCCCCTCTTATTTGGGAGGTCGCAACATTTTCAGAATAGGAGGGGAGAAAGGGAGGAGTGGGAGCTCATTCTAGGGGTTCTCCAGCTGGCATTGGAGGGTAGGGTGGAACTATGATACAACCTTCCACTCTCTAGTGGGGGCTGGAAAATCCCCGTACTGAACTCTCTCCACTCTCTTTGCTCCCGTCCATTTTGAAAACAGTAACAAGCTGGCAGACAGTGCAGACAGAAGTTACAGGAGACACTCTGTTTTGAAGTGTCTTCATCTGAACCCTCATTGCATGAGGGGTCAGATTTTCACCCAATTGGCCATTTTTTAAGCTGTCTGCAGCCATGCACTTGTGTTTGGTTATGGCTATAGACTGCTTTCTGTGGCCAGATTAAGTAAAAATTGTTACTTCTGTCTGTGCCCTAAGTCTTCCCCTTGAAATGACAGGCTAGGTATAGACATTACACTTTTATTGGTATAAGTGATTGGAAACTGGTCTATAGCCATAACAGAACAGAAACTTGGCACACAAAATCAGTTTATAACCAGAACAGAACAGAAGTTTGGCACGCATAAACTGGTATAAAAACGGTGGACTCTGGTCTAAGAGTTGTTTCCTCCTCCCCGCCACCAAAAGGTGAATGCGTATTCTGTTTGCTACTGATCTAAACTATCTGTTTACAGAAAACCATGTAACTTAGATCGATTCTACTGCAGGCTTTTTGAATATCTGTACTTGACTAGAATGGATGTTTTTACACATGCTCCAGAGGTGGGCGGGGGGAA
>NW_017729030.1:2808867-2812118 GCF_001723915.1 Gavialis gangeticus | reverse complement strand
AGAGAAATGGAGTCCAAGTCCTTGATTGAAGAGAGGGTGGGGGTTAAGTACAGTGGCTCTTGGGAGCTGCTCTAATTAAAGCTTCCACAGCATCTTGTGTATTCAGTGTCCTGCACTTCACAGTGGCAGTGGGTGTTTGAGCTTTAGTTAAAACATCTCTGCCACCATTTTGAAGTGTGGGAATGCTGAATACATGAGACATCAAGGCTGCTTGAGCTAATTAGCATGCTCCAGCAGACTCGATTAATCAAGTCTATTCTGACATGCTGTAATTACAGCGTGTAAGAGCAGACTTCCCGCACATCTACATTTACCCATTGATTGGCTTTAGGATTTTGCTCAGAGTATTTCAGATTACCTCTGTGTTTCAAATTACCTCTAACGGTCATTCAGTTTTTAGTTCCCAGAAATTTTACAGGAAATTTGGGATGTCAGTGTGAAATTTGGGAAGTCAGAGTGTAATGAGTAACCCTCCCACCCCCAAAGCCCCCCTCTCTACTTAATGCCTTCCATGTCAGGAGCAGCAGAACAGCACATCCAGGAAGTCTGCCCAGCACTCCCAGTTGTGGATCTTGTGAGAATATGCTTCTAGGTAGTTTCAGGTCACTTCTGTCTTACCAATAGCTAGGGTCCTCTGTGCATCTAAATAACTGTTGGGCATGAATGATATCAGCAGAACAATTTTAACAAGCTGAGCTCTAGGCATTCACCCCTAGCTCTTTGCTGGAAACTTCTTTCACCTCTCATTATCGCTGCCCTCCATACCTTCCTTCTTCCTCTACCCTTTCTTCTCTACCTCTACCCCTGGAACACACCCTCATTCATTTCTTTCATTTTACTTTGTCACATTTTTCTGACATCCTTGCTTCTACTTACATCCTCCTATTTTTTCTATCACCTTCCCCCATCCCATATCAAAAAATAGATAGATACCTTAATCAATAAAATAAAAATGCAACTTAACAGATTGCTATTCATTAGCATCCTTAATTGCTTTACTGTCCTTCTGTCCATTTCCTACTTCATTTCTTTTACATTTTTTTGTTGTAAATATGGAGAATATGTTTGTCTGTATAACATCTAGCTAGGTGGTCCCCACTGTGGCATTAGAGTACAGCTCCATGATAAATAATGATAACAGCAAGGTATTCAGGTTTTTTTTCTGGATTTAAGGAAAAAGAAGCCAAAAATATATAAAGCTTTGGGAAGTTGAGTTGAAACTTTTGTTCCATATGTATATTTGCTCTATATTCCTCTACCTGACCCTGTCTCTCTTTTTATTTTTTATGCTGGACAAAATAAATTATAGCTGGATCATATTAAATGAGTTTATCAGCATATGCACAAATATCCAGTTCTAGCTGAGTAGGTTAATCTTGTAACAGATAATGCTTAAACAGCATCAGTAGCAGTTGCAGCAGAGCTATAACAAATTACATTAAATGTTCTACAAAAATAAAATGGATAGATTTTATCTGAGAAAAAGAAGGAAGTAGAGTATGAAATCCCCTTCTCACTAGTGGTTTGGCCTTTAGCAGGATATATGAATTATTGTTATTGATGTTGTTCATGTTTTACTCCTTCATGGACTGAATTTCATTGCAGAACCTTTAACTTAAAAGAAAGCCAAATATATGTTACAGAAAGCTAAATCCTTTTAGAATCCTTATCATTGGGGATGGTAGAAACATGGCTAAGGGAGGTTTTAAGAGACTTAAAACATTTTGGTCCTAAAATTTTGTTATAGCATCATACTTGTGAATGCTTAAGTTATAATGCTTAATCCTACTCTCATATATCATTATGCAGCATGCATCACTACATACCTTGGAAAGTCAGTTTTTGTGCTTACACATGCATACCAGCATAGTTGCTGATTTTGCAAGATGTATAGTGGTATTACTACACATCAGACAGCAGGATTGAGCCCTATGTAGTGATAATAAAGATAACTTGCAAGATGAAGTTACAGTAATATGTCACCATTTCCTTTCTCAATAAGCAAAATTAGCTTGCATCAGTTACAACAGTTAGGGGAGATCAAGAGGTGAAAGGAAGGGATGATTGAAGAAACAAAGCAACAAAAAAGAAATCAGGTTGAGAAAATTTGTAAAGAAGAATGATAAAACAGCTGGAAAGGAAAGCTAGGGAGAAAAGGAAAGGAAAAGAACAGAATTTTAAAAAGCTGGTTGTGAGACAAGAGGGTAGGATGAAGTATAGACTATCTAGTCTCTTGTCTTTCTTGTTTCAAATTAAATGGAGGATTGGCAAGGATTTCTGTACCTTAGATTGAGTTTATCTCCCACACTTCCCCTACCTCACCTCATTTCACTTCCCCTAGCCTTCCCTCCTTATGAATATTGCCTTTGTCTAGAGAGTAAATATTGGCTTTGAAATGCCCTTAATTACACCAAATTACAGGGATGTTAAAACATCATAGTGGGATGTTAGAGAGTGCCTTCCAGGGGGTGCTGGAACCACTGCAACCTTGCCTGGTCTCTGAGAGAATCCCCTGGAACCAGCCCAGCCTTGGCTTCTAGAGCAAGGGGTAAACCTGAGCTCCTTTTCACTCTGAGAAATCAGCCTAGTGGTCCCTCACCACCCCTGCTTCTCTGTGGACCTGATTCAAGGAGCTAACATCCAGGTCCATTCCTAAGAGAGGGAGTTCACATCTTCTTGGGGCAACCCAGCGCAACCCACAATTCCAAGCATCACAGAAGACAGTGTCTTCAATCCCTCTGTCCCTAAGCTAATCCACACAGCCCGCAGCACTCCCAAAGGTATGCAATTCATTTTCTAGCTTCCTAGAAATCCTTTAATTTTGTCAGTCCCAAGACTCTTTTAGCCCCACACCTGGCAGGCTGTATTTTTCCAGCTTGCTTCCCCTTTTGCCGTGTTTATTCCCTCTCTACGCCATCTGGGCTTTAGCCATGCCACCTTTGTTGATATGTCAACATAGCTATTAAAGACTGATGATGGTCCATTTGGTCTCATCCAGCATGTAGCCAGCTTTTTCTGGTCCCACTTTTTCTGTGCACAGGCCAAGGTAAATTGGTCTCATAGTTTCATAGTTTCTAGGGTTGGAAGGGACCTGAGCAGATCATCTAGTCCGAGCCCCTGCCATGGCAGGAAAGAGTACTGGGGTCAAACGACCCCAGCAAGGTGTTTATCTAACCTCCTCTTAAAAACCCCCAGGGTAGGAGCCAGCACCACTTCTCTTGGAAGTTGGTTCCAGACCCTAGCCACCCTGA
>NW_017729030.1:2769597-2808649 GCF_001723915.1 Gavialis gangeticus | reverse complement strand
ATGAAGATGTTGAACAGCGCGGGCCCGAGGACCGAGCCCTGCAGAACCCCACTGCCCATGTCCTTCCAGGTTGAGAAGGACCCATCCACTACCACCCTCTGGGTGCGGCACTCCAGCCAGTTGGCGATCCATTTGACTGAGTGGGTGTCTACACCACAGCCCCCCCATCATATGCTGTGATTACACCACAGCATATTGTTGTTCTAATATTGCAGAATATTAGAACAACAATATGCTTATCTTTGCTTATCTTGCTGGGATCCTTTGACCCCAGCTGACTTCCAGCCCCTGGGGTAGGGGGCTGGACTCAATGATCTTCCAAGGTTCGTTCCAGTCCTAATGTCTATGAAATCTATGAACATTGTAAGCACAGGTACCACAGGATTATCAATAAAGCCTGCAGTCAGCCACAGTGGGACACACATGGAAATCTACCTAGAGGGCTGGTGTCTAGGTATACAAATCAAATATTCTTAGTTTTTACTATAGGTAGCTCTTTATAGAAATTCCTGTACATAAGGTCTTGATTTCACATCACAAGCATCATCAATATACTACCAGCTGCTCACTTGCCCCTTCAGGAACAAGATACACTGTTAATCCAATAGCTATGGCTCTAAGAGGGTTAACACAGGACTCTGCCATCCTGGCAACCATCTTGGCAGTTGTGTGTCATGTACAGTGTCCCCGAGCTTGCTTTTATTCCACTGAAGAAAACAGTGGAAGACAACACTGATTAAGAAATGCATCCTGATTGGAGGAAGAAGGAAGGGCTGATTTTTGGGGAAAGTTATGTGTTGTACGTGAGAAAATTAGGTAATTTTATTAACCCTACTTTTCAAGCAAGGAAAATATATTTTCAAGTAAGTAAATAGCCTAGGAGGAGATTTTTTCTTTTGCTTCTGATGGTACTATTTCCTCTGGAAAAATATCTTTGAATTTGAATGGGGAAATAAACAAACAAAACCACAAATCTCTCACTTTTCATCTCTGTAAATGCAGGCCCACCTGGTGTTTGGAGTTTATCTAGGTAGGAGTGAGGAGAATTTTTGTGGATGGTTCTTGTTATGAAAGTAATAACACATCAATGAAACAGAGAAATATGAAGCCTACAGCAAAATCAGATTGCTCCCAGAGATGCAAGATTAAAAATGATGTGCCTTGATCCAAGTGAGTGATTCAAAGAAACTAGAGTTAGGTCCCTAGACTCCCTATGCAGTAAGTGAGGCAAGTTGGATGCCTCCAAGAGTCCAAGTATTAAGCAGGGAGCTGCCTAGAAAGAGCCAAAAACAAAACATTAAACACTAGGGTTAATCCTGCCCCTTTTTGGAGCTAAAGCATCTAACTTAGTACTACATAGTAAGCATCAATATCTGCTTGTAATCCAAAGTCTTCTTTGGACAGAAGGTAGCTAAAACTTAGAACTGAATTTTGCTGAGGCATGACTGGCGATGGGTGATAATATGCCTCTTATATAGTGGAATAGTAGTTAAAACAATCACCCAAGAAGTGGTGGACCTGGGTTCTTTTTCAGTCTGATTGAATTTGAACACATGTCTTCCACTTCCAGGGAGACTGTCTTGGCAATCAGTCTATATAGGAGCCTATATTATATCTAGTCATTATTCAATGACTGGCTGGGAAACACAGTCCAGGGAACAAAGAGTGAACCCACCTCACCACTAAGTTCAGCTGAGTGCCTTATGCTCTAGTGTAGGAGTTTGACTCCCTCTTGTTGGCATTCTCTGTGGACCAGCTAATCTTGCATTCTTGCCTGTCAAAATGCAGTCAGATTATTTAGAGGGCCTAAGCAAAAGGAAACACTATTTGGCCATGTCCAACAAGTATGGATGTTTGGCTCCTGGGGGATAAGAAGCAGTGGCACAGCTTGTGCTGCTGCTACTTTTCCCCATGGAAGGCCCGTGCCATGCACCCTCTGGAGCATGGCACATTACTCTAGGTGGGGTAGGGGAGGCTGGGGCCATAAACTGTGCTGGCCCCAGAAGTCTTACCTGGCATCTTGGAGGCCAGGGAAGCTGCAGCCATGGTGCCCCTGTCCTTGGAGTCTGTCTGCAGCTAGAGCATGGCTCTTGCAGGCTAGGCTTCAGTTTTAGGCGGTATGCACTGCAGCCATGTGTGCTGCCTGCCCTGCTTTTTTTCTGTGCAGGTTTTTTTTGACCCCAGAATCTCCCAGGCTGAAACCCCACCTGCATTGCAAGGGAGCAGTGTGGGAAATGCCTGAATGTGTAGTGTGTGGTACTGCAGATGGATATGCGGTGCCACATACCACACAGCAGCACTCATCTGGATGTGGCTTTTGTGTTCAACTATTAGCTTATTATTCAATATATTCCCTTTGACTATAATCAACTTGACACCTTGCCCTCTTTCTAAACCTACACTCAAATATAGGAGATCTGGCCTACAGTGACACTTATTTCTGCTTTGTAAGGAAAATGATAGCTAGTACTGAAATGTGCTTGGGATCCCATGCAGCTTCCACACACTTTTACTGAAGTGAAGCAATATTACATAAACTGGTTCTCATTTCACCAGAATTTGCAGAAGCTAGATTGAATACCAGAGCCAAAGAAGCATCATCAAGCATTCATCCCTCAGAGAACCATTGAGCAGAAGGAGGCACCATGGACTTCGTTATACTTGCATTAGTTTTCTTTTCATTACACAAGACCTATGTGAATTTAGTTTGGGAGAAAGCATTGTATTACTTTCTGGAAAAAATCCCTCAACAATCCCAAAAGAAAGACTACATTTAATAAACTGTTTCACAAAGCATCCCCAGCATTAGGAAGAGTTATCATAATTTTGGCACGTGCTCTTTCTTGCTTCTATTTGTTGTGCTGCATATGTCAAAAGGTATTAATAGTGTTAAAATAATGTTACCATATTTGTGCATTGTATGGTTAACAGAGAAATATTTTATTATAATAAGCATTATACTCTTAATCGTCGAGAAGCATTCACAGCCTCTGGTGAATTACTGCAAAATTTAGTTTGTCCTAATCTGCTATGGTGAAAAGTGCAATATAAATTTAAACAAAATTGTGAAGAAAGAAAGATATGTGATTAAAGCAAATGACAAAGTTGAGAGATCTGGGTTAATTTAAGCTGAAGGTGAATTTCTCCTGGTAAAGTTAATTTCTGTACACATTCTCTTCTGAGAGAGGCCACAGCCCAATCTTCCAGCATCCCAGGGTCCTTTTCTCCCATTTCCCCGAGACCATGTCACTTAGGCTGAACTCTTCTGCTCCAGCCAAGAATGTCACTTCATAATTTCAACATTGTGCTGCAGAGAGAGACAACCTCTGAGGCAGATTGGGTCAGCCAATTAGAGCTGCCCTGTGAACTGCTGCCATCTGTTGCCAGGCAGACTGAAAGAGTCCAAAAAGTACATTGAGATTTGTGCCCTGGCTGTTCAGCATTAGTTCAACTATATCTGCTTTTTCAAGGCTCAGTGTGCAAAGGTCTCTGGAGGTGTCTCCAGGTAAGTTTTTCTATCAGGAGAACAAACCTGGGAGAATTGTTTCAGATCGTTCAAACATATGTACGCAGCCTAAAGTTGGTCTCCTAAATCTCTGCCTCTACAACTAGCCACCAGTAAAAAGTAAATTTTAAAATAAGATTATTTTTCTATATAACCAACTATAGATGTAGAAGGTTATTTTAGACCTATATTTTTAAAACACTTTGAATCTGGTTTTTAATTTGAACTCTTCCAAGGTCCTGCTGAAAGTTGTCAACTGCTGTAATTTTATCACATCTCACTTTTTTGGTGCCTTCAAACATGAGCTTCTGTAGATAAGATCTTAAGTGAAAATTTCAGTTTTAATTTTTTTATAAAATAATAATTTTTAAATGCCAGAGAAATTTGAGAAAACAACATTTTTTTCCTCATAGTTGCAGAGAAAAATCTGAAAAATTGGACTGAATATAGCCCAAAGAAGCAAAAACCAAAAGGCAGGTTTAAAGATCCATCTCTTTCTTATCTTATGTCTCAAAAAAATACACGTTTTTATTGATTCTCTTCTCTCTCTCTCTCTCTCTCTCTCTTTCGTTTTTGGAAGAGGGAGGTTGCCTTATTATATTTTAATGTCTGTGGTTGGCAGTACTGTAGTGGACAAATCACCAAATCTCACAGTGCCTCAATTAACTGCTCTGCAACTTGAAACTAATCAAATAATATTTACCTACCTTCTAGGGCACTGGGTGACATAATTTATTACTGTCTGTGATGCACTTTATTAGCCACAAATGGAAGGTAAGACAGAAGTGCAAATTATTAGTATTATTAATAATGAAAATAATCTACTTGAAACATGACTAGAATTAATTGCATTTTATTTGAGTTATACATATTTTATTATATTCACTATTGTGATTTTTCTATTATTTTAGGACAAAATTTACATAGTGAGACTGGAAAGAAAATACATTATATAAATTCTTAATAGATTTTGATTTATAAGAGGATTGCAGTTTTCAGTTTCTTAAAAGACTCACTGTTACTTCATTTCTGTTTGAATCAATGAATAATTAACATGCAAAGCTTCTTGTATTTCTTTATAGACAACCTTGTGACTGGTGTGTTAGATAAGTATTAATGTAAGATTACTGATAAAGTTTGAAGGAATAATAATAGCAATAATGGCTGCAGCTGCTACATATATAAGATGGGTTTCTGGGGTCTGAATGCTTTTTAAATGGGGATGGTTGATTAAGAAAAGAATAATCAATGATATTTGCTCTTATTCATCAAATGAGTTATTTGATGAATAGTATTCAAACACCTACTGACCTGACTGAATCCTGACAAAATGTCCGAATATATTATATGAAAAATGACAAAAGTATTATGTTTACTTGATTCTAAGATGAAGCGTTTCATCTTAGAATTGAGTGTAAGAGCACTGGGGAGGGTGGGGGGAGAGTAGGCATCTGCTGTTGCTCAGGCCCCAGCCTCTACCCAGGGTAAGAGCTGTAGTCACAGCTGCTACCTGCCCCAAGCCCCCACTGTCTCTGAATCCCATCATCTCCCACCTGCAGCATCTTCCCATCATCTCCCCTGCAACATAACCTCTTCTCCCCTGCCTGCCTCTCTCCCTTCTGCCTTATCCTTGCTCCATGCTGGTAGGCTTCATACACACCACAGCCTTGGCACTGAGCACAGCCCCAGCCCAGTCCCATAGCTGTGGTGTGCAGCTGGGGCCTTGGGGCTGGGAAAGTGGCTGTGTAGTGGCTGGACTGGGGCTATGTTCCATGCCTCAGATTAGCATGGGGATAGAGACTGCTGGCACAGAGTAAGAGAAGGAAGAGAGGACCAGAGACTGGGGGAGGAGAGAGCAGGAGCTGTGGGAGGAGGGGGATGAGGGAGCAGAGGTTGGGGGAAGGGAGAGGCAGATGAGAAGATGGGGGAGGGTGGAAGCAGAGTCTTGGGGTAAGGAGGAGTAGCCAGAAGGGGAACAGAGGCAGATTGGGAAGGAGGCCCCTGAGGCTGTAGGGGTAGGGAGGCACACAGGGAGAAGAGGTGTCAGGGGGCAGGCATAAACCGGGTAAATGTTCTTGATTTCCTCCCCCCCGTACTACCTACTCCCTCCAGTGGAAGGGGCAGATGAATTAAAGAATACCCTCTGATAATTAAGTTCTATACATGGAAAATTATAACAACTTTACAAATATTCCATGTATAGAATCTAATTATTGGGGGGGTTATCTTAAATTTAAAGTAGTCTTAGATTTGTGTAAATATTCGAGTAAGTAATTTATTCCTCTAAAAATACTCAATCAGTTCTGTTTTTTAGTCCCACACTGTCATCAATAGCCAAGAAAACAGTATAGTATATGCAACAGCCAGAGTTTCTTGTTTCTTTTGCTTTATTTGAAATTGAATTTTCTCATTTAAACAACAACATCAAAAAGAAAATCCCTAAAAGTTAACTAAACAAATAATCCGAAAATATTTTATGGAAAACCTAAAGATTTCTGGCCCTCTTGAAGTAGTTTTGCTACTGACATTAGTAGGACTAAAATTTCACTGTTCATTGCTCTTAGTTCATTGTACACTGCAGAAACAGGGCTGCAGTCTGGAGAAGTGGAAATCCATTCAAAAATCCAGCCAGGAGTTGCATCATTTCCTGTCTGATTGCTACTGACAGCACAGCTACTGGTGGACAGATCAGAGAGAAGCTATCCAATAAGAATGATCCTTTCCTAAAAACAGCAGAGATGAGATGGGGAATGTCCCCAGGATCTCCATGCCTAGGAGATCACACCTCAAGAGTACCACTTGAGGGACTGTTTAGCAGTATCGTATCCATGTGCACCTCCAGGGAGTCAGTTTTACAAAGTAAATATTCATAAATTAATAAAACCTGGGGACCTTTTCTAAACTTGTGTCTTTTTTTGAAGTCCTTGTGGCACATCTTACACTGTGGTCACATTTCAAGTATCTTTCTGCTTCCATGAGGACCAGAAGCAAATGAGATTTGCATGAAAACATTTACAACTCAAGACCTGAGGTTTTATCAGGAAATCACACATTGCAAGACTTGCAATGCAACTGCAAAATTGCCACACTATAAAGGTTTTGTTGCTTGTCTGACTTCCTTCATAATAATTTTCCATGATAGAGAGGACTTTGGTCTGTAAGCCTGCAATAATGTAACCTCCAGTATCACATATTACTTTATATATTCTCCAGCATAAGCCAATTGTAGTATTTTGAATTTCTAAGTTACATGAAATAAGACAACATTACATTCCCCATCTCACTGTTTTTCCTATAGCACATAAAAAAATGCTTTCAGTTTTCTCTGAAAGCATTCACCATTGATGAATTTAAGCTATTGTTTCTGTGCTTATGCAGTATAAAAGCACTCAAAGCCTTTAAGGCATCATTTCATATTACTTGCATCATTCCATTTGAAATGCAAGGTCTGTTTGTCCTTGTTGATATGAACGGGTAATTAAAGTTGATTAAAAAGGAGTAGAATAAGAAAGTTAGTTATGTATTAGATTAGTTAACTTCTTAAAGCAAGGTTGTTCTGCTACTGTGTACAGCAACTCATTTCACATTACATATTAAGAGTAATCAAATAATATTTACAAAAAAAAAATGAGCCCTTATTTTATGTGCTCTCCCATGTTTAGAGAGTACAGTTATATGCAATGAAATTAAAGGGGGCTACATTTAAAATCAATGTTAGGAAATATTTTTATATGTGACATATAAATAATTTATGGAAGTGGTGCTTAATCTATGGCCCACCAGCTGGATCTGTTCCCCAAAGTGACTGGATCTGGCCCATGGCACAAGGGACAGCTTGTCTTGGTGCCTTCCCTACCCTCCACTGCCCTCCCTGGTCTCTCTCCCTTCTCCTCCCTTGGCCATTAGTAGCCTTCCAACCTCCCACCACCCTCTACTGGAAGGGAGTGGAGGCCTGTGGTACAGCTAAGTCACAAACACCTGGCCTCCTATTCTAAAAGGTTGAGCTCCACTGATATATGGCAATCAATTCCACTGGAGGTCATCAAGAAATACTGTTGCTAGATTTTTAGAGGGTTGGATAAGACTGGTAGTAGAATTTTAAACAAAGGATAAAATAATAAGTAAGAGCAAATAACATATTTTAAGATAGTGTCTTCTGACCCTTCATGACAAATTCATAGCCATACTTGATCAGAGATCATCTCATATTATCAATATTCAAGTACATTTGTTTATTCTCTATTTACATGTTTACACCTTTACCCTCTAAATATGTATACATTCCTGCTCTAAGCCCAGTCTCATGCCCAAACAGGCAGTATCAAAATCAACATTAGCATAATCAGAATATTTTCTCCAAATGGCAAATAAAAAGCATAGCAAACAGAAGAAAAACCCATGCAGAATTCTAGAGACCTCAGAAGGGAGATATTGTTTCAAATTGAGTTACCGAAGACCAAAAAATAATCATCAAGTTATGCTCTGATATTGTATTGTAATCCTCCACCACCTCATTGCATCAATGCTACAAACCTTATTTAAGAGTTAGGAATGAAAAAACCCCTTTAAATTAGCATTGTGTGGTTTGGGACTAGTCATTCTGAGCCCCTTTGCTATGATTTAGGTATAGGTATGTTGCAAACAGATTTTGGGAGCAAAATTAATATTTCACAAGGACCAGGTTTGCTTCTTATTGGCAACATTATTTAATCCGGAGGTTTCTTCCCCCTATTAATTCTACATGAGCCAAAAAAGCACTTGTTTAGAAGTCTAAAACTTGCTTAATACCTTAGGCTCTGAGCTTCATCTTTTAGTCTGGGCTACTCCACTTCATCATAAGCTTGTATTTGTTTATTTGGCCTATACCTGGAGCTCTTGGAGGGCCATTTGAAATAATCTGTTCAGAATCAATCCTTACCACTGTTCCATGTTTTCCTGTATCAACTGTTATTATTTCCCAAGCTCAAAAATCATCACACATCCCCCATGCTGAACTTACTTTGGGTGTAATGTAATTGTAATAAAGGTGGTTAGGATCCCTACTTTGAAAAGAGTGAGAATGTGAACAAGTTGGCATCACATGGTTTGGGGACAGCTAAAAACATCTTTTGCAAGATAAAAAATAAAATCATATATTTATGCTCTGGGTTAACTTTATATGGTTTCTGTGCCTTCCAGAATTTGTGTTTTAACTGTGTTGTCCAAAAGTTCACGTTCAGCTCCCTGAAGCATTGGAATGAATTATCCACCCCTGTCTCATTGAAGGAGTCAGGATAACCACAGATGAACCACATTCTGACAGGTGAGCCCTGAAATATGCTTTAAAAAATTATATCCACACAATTGCTACAGGCCTGGGATAACATGCACCGTCCAGCTCTCCAAAAGCAATTACAAGTGTGTTTTCAAGCTTTTCCAGGCTTCATATTAATTGTCTTCCCTGCCCTCTAGTGGAAGCAAAAACAGGAAAGTCTTCCAAATGGACCTTTAAGTAGAGTCATCACTAGATTCATTTAAACCTCCCCTACAAGAATGAATAATAGATGGCAATGTAGACACCATCAGTATACCAAAGTGGTAGCTAGATGTGATGACCTACTGCATATTTTCTAGTCTTAATTTCTGTGATTTTATTATTCTTGTCCCAAACAAAGCTGGCACTTTCAGTTTTAGACAGAACATCCATCTTGTAACATTCTGACTGTTGAAATAGTTATGAAATGAACACTGCAGCAAGCAGTTTTTTATGTATAAAACTGTTGGACTCACGCTGTTTAAAATGGGTGAAGGTAGTGCATGAAAAAGGAGGAGGAGGAAATAATTCAGGTATTTTAAGCAGCATCTTAGTAAGATTAAAGGCCAGCTTTTAGGTATAATTGCACTTGAAAGACTGCCAAGTAAGTTAACAATTGCCACTATATTGCTTATCGCACATTTGTAGATCTTAAAATAGTAGAGAGATGGAGAGAATTGTTGTTTAAAACAATGACCCGTGGGACTCAGTGAATGGGCATGAGTGCACACTACTGCCACTCACTTTTAGATCCATTACTACAAGTTTTTATGGGTTAAACATGTATTTGCTCCTTTTGATTCCTGAAAACAGTTAAAGGCTGGAGTTATTTTAGTTTATGCTACTTGACTCTGTATTGTTCTAGTGGAAATGTCTAGTAGCTCTATGTCTTCCCAACCTCTGTATGGGGTCAGGTGTCTGAACAATCTGCTACCCTTGTAACACCAAGGGATTCCCTTGTTTGAGGATTCATTCCTTAGTTAAGAAGACCCTTCCAGCTTTGTGGCCTTCAAATGCCCACTGAGGTGGCATGCACAGTAGTGATCGTGGGAGATCACTGAGCTCATATAGACATTATTGTTGACTCAAAATCCTTTAGTTTAGAAGTATGTGGCCAGGAAGTAAAACTTTGCAACAACAACAAAAAAAGAAACTGAAGTGATTACAGTGAAAAAATATGTATATTAAGTGTATGTTACTTAATGCATCAGTATATTTCCAGTATAGAATCTCAACCAATGTTGCCAAATAAGTGGAATGTAACTTTAATATTAAGAGGGAAAGTGATAAAGAATGACATCATCTTCATCTGGTGCATGTAATTATTTGAAATATGGAAGAAGCTTTAATGTACTATACTTGAAGGACTATTCTTGCATAAATACATCAATCTATGTTATTTGTATGGATAAAACATTTAGATGATGGGTACAGGTCATGATGTCTGAGTTGCAAATGACTTCTTTCCCTGAATGTTTATTAATAACAAACAAATCACCCATGTATTTACATCCTTCCTGAAATATCACTTTTTCCAGCTACACCTACAGTCAATGCAGGTAATAAAAATCTCACATGATTTTATAATCTCACATGATTTCATTGTTTAATCCTCCACCCTATGCATCACTCTCTGTTTCTCAACCTTGCTCCTTCTCATTGCTTTTCTATATCTTTGGTGCATGGTATGGTATTATCAATGAAAATTAGCATTTCCAAATTATGCTGCTATTAATATAACGGATACACGATACAAAGTTCTAAGCATTAATAACAACACATTTTCAACTTTCAGCTCAACACACTGAAAAAAGTTGCACATTATAAAAAGCATCTTTTTTATGAATTCTCTGAAATAAGGCTGGGGATCTTGACTGGGGTGTACCAGTGCTCCTGCCAGGACTTAAAACCAGAAGTTCCTGGTAAGAGTGTCTTGCCCCTCCACTCAGGATCAGACCAATCACCATATTTGGGGTCAGAAAATAATTTTACCCTTGGTCAGATAGGTACAGACTATGGAGATTTTTGCTTTCCTCTGTAGCAGGAAGAATGACCCTCTTCCTGAGCATATATTAACAACATTTTATAGAAGCAAGATGTTGGCTCCTGTGGTCTCCCTGCTTTATGTGTGTCAGGTTAGGGTGTTTTGTCTTGAGTTATGTCAGGGTTGACAGCTGTTTTACAAGGAGTTTAGATTATGAATTTGTGTAGAATGGTTTAAATTGGTATGATCCTGCCTCAGGCAGAGGGCTGGACTGGATGACCTCTGAGGGTCCCTTCTAGCCCTACTTCTCTATAATTCTATGAAAAGATCACATTTTTAAAACATGGCACAGAGAGGCCTCTTATACCTTCATCACTGGCAGCTATGGAGGTGTATGGAGATATTTACCACTGTGCCATTTAACCCTTTCCAAAACCCACTAATAAGAACCAGTCAGTGATTAAAATACAGTAGAATAAACAGTATTTACACTTCTGTCAAATGAGATACAACAGTTCAAAATGTCCAGAAAAGATTTGGCATAGATACTGCTTAATTGACCATCAAAGATTCCCACGTTAGAGTATCAAAGTAATGAATCTTATTGTTAATCCACAATCCCTATCAGTGAAATTATGAGAATTTATTTGATAGCTCAGGTTTTCTATCCTCTGCATAATAGAATTCATTTACATTTTCTTGGCCCTCAGAACACATATTTCCTATCTGCCATTCTTATTAGAGATGACTAAATATAATCACTGCTTCATATTAATGCATGCTACTATCAGATGACTTGTATCTGTAAATAAGAAAAAGCTAATAGCTCTAAAGCTTCAGGACAAAACCTCAAGGATACTATTACTTTTGATAAAAAAAATGAAAATATTTTGAAAATTTAGAAAGTTGTAGTCTGAAACCGTAAGAACTAGATTTATGATGCTTGTGTTATTTTTAAAAATATTTTTCCTTTATAGTACTTGATTTTTCTTTCCTATTCATTTGTATTTTAGAGTGATATTTAATGTTTTATTAACCAATTCTGTTTGAGAGGCTTTGCAAAGGTTTAAGCATATTAAGACTGTAAGACAGGAAGTGAAGGGACTTCTTGAGTCACTGGAATTTTATCCCAAAGCAACCAAGGCACATAATCCTGTTCACAAATTCATCAGTCTCCAAATAGCTGTTGGGGATTTAGTGTGTGTGTTTCTTTTCTCCACTGCTCCTATAAGAAGGTTGTTCCAGAGTCCTACTCCTCTTATGGGTAGATACCTTTTTCAATTTTTCAATCTGAATTTATTCACGGTCACTTTTTATGCATTTTTTTTTGTGTCAACCCTGTCCTTTATCTTAAGTAACCCTTCTCCTTCTGTACTGAAAGATGTATGGAGAATAATCACATCCTCTCTTAGACTTTGTTTTGCTAGGCTAAACCAGCCAGGCTCTTTCGGTCTCCTCTCATATGACAAGTTCTTCATTCTTTTGTTCAGCTTACTCATTCTTACCTTCATCAGTTTTTGTTTGTATTTATCTTTTTTGACACTGGGTAACTGTACTTATATGAGTAATCCTTTTGAAATTAATTGGTTCACTTAAATGCCTGAAGTTATTTGTGTGAAATCTTTCACAGCATTGGGACTAATTGTGCAAGGAGGGAAATGACATGCAACCACTGAAAAATCTGGATTATAACTTCACCAGAAAGAAAACTATGAATTTTGTATGTACCGTACTAGTTCCAATAGTATTTATATGGGCTATATTCATTTGGAAATCATTTATGATGCAATCAAGTTTCACTAAATTTGAATTAAAAATTGCTAAATATTTGTGAATTATTCTTAAAATGTTGGTGAATAAAATATGGAATAACTTCTCCAGTAATTACATTACTATGGAGCATTATTCTAAACATTATTATTTTTTAAAAGTCAAAGTACTGTATTTTCGTGCATATAGTCCACAGGCTATACATGTTTTTACAAATTTGACGGATGGGTGTGGGCTATACAAGGGTGCAGGCTACAAAGAGTCTTTAGAACAGCATAGCCCATCCCCACCTGTCCCCAGTTGCGGGCTCCAGCTCTGAATCCAGTGGCCGCGCCCAGCAGAGCCCATGCTTGCAGCCATGTCTCAGGGGGAGGCTGCAGGCAGGCGGTGAGAGTGCGGCTGGTGGCAGCGGCGGGAAGCAGGGCTTGCAGCTCACAGCTCCTCATCCCTCTCCTCCCATGCAGAGCCCGCAAGCCTGACCGCGGCTGCAGGCTCCAGCTCCAGCTTCAGAGGCTGTGCCCAGCAGAGCCCGTGCCTGTGGCCATGTCTTGGGGTGCAGGGAATACATGGGTATGGGGAATACATGGACTATTTTACAAAAATACAATTTTCTGCGGGTTGTACATGGGTGCGGGTTATACATGGGTGCAGGCTATATGTGCGAAAATACAGTACTTCATTCTGCACCATGTCCAAGAGTCTGCCACACTGTGTAAAAAAAATCTCCAAGAATATAAGTAAAATCATCTTAAAGTGCTTAAATATCGATCTTAGTGAAAGTTAAAAAAAAAATATTATTCTTACACCGCCCACCCCCAAATGTATTGAGAACTCTAATGTCATGTTTTAGCCTGGTGAGAATTATAATTATTTTTTTAAAAATCAATGTTTAAAATGAAAGACATTGAGAGACACTTAGCTATAGGGTTGTCAAAGTGAGAGTATAATACAATGTGATACTTATCTCTGATTATGAATACCTGTACTATTCCCAGAAGGAAGTCTGTGTTTATATGCTACAGTACAATCAAGATAAAATTATTATGCATGCAAGTGACAGTTAGTCCTATTATGGATTTTTAAAGTTATAATGCCTTCATTTTAATAACCTATTGTATTTCTAACAATAGGTACATAAGCTCGTCACTACCCTTACTTAGGCATGATGTAACAGATAAGAAACCAGCATATTCATTAGTTAATACTGGGGTAGCATATCAGCTTCTATGCAGAATGGCCAATTACAGAAATACTTTGATACATGGTTACTGGGATTCACATAGCTTCCCATTACTTTTTTTGCCCCCCTCCTTTCACACTTCTGCGTTGCAAGGATCTTTGACTTGACATTTTTAGATCTGTCAGTGAGGGGTACAGGTTTAAACCTTTAAATTCCCTGCAAAACATACTGGTAGCTACTCATTTTCTACAGGTGGGTGGGTGGCAGTGTGAATATCAGTCCAAGAACAGAGCATGGCCAGCCGACACAGCTCTGGCTCTTTGACATGGAGGAAGCATTGCCTAGCACTGGGTCTATAGCGACCACTACCTAACAGAAATGAGCCAATAGACAACTGCGGGGTGCAGGTTATACATGGCACACCAAAGTGACAAATGGATAGTAGTAAATCTGGCATACTGACATAAATGGTTGAAAGTAAAGTGCAACAGTGGCAATTAAGAACCCACATATTTGAATAACCACCAATAATATGTTTGTAATTAGGCTGACTTAGACACTATGTGCTCATTATATATGTCCTGTGATAAATATATTTAAGAGATTGCCTTTGTTGGAAAAACCCCCCCACAACCAGTCACTATTCATTTTAAATAGGAGTCTAAAGACAGGGTGATGTTTTGGATTTCATTATTCCCAATTCATTTAACTCATTGTTTCATGGAAAATTTTAAAAAATATGCATTCCTAATGAAATGGAAGCTGTTGTTATCCAAGCCATTCTGATGAAAAGCAGTGCCACTTTTTTCTAGCACAAACTGGTTGATAACATATAAGGTGTGCAAGAATACTCAGAACCAAAATAGAAAAAAAAAGCTGTCAAGTTTTTGAGTTTTGTTCTATGCATTAAAGGAAATTTGTAGGAAAAAATAATTAGTATGTGGCCCTCATTACCATAATAGCTGAGTATTTTCCATTCTGAGAGAAAAATAACTTGAGTCCAACTAGGTAGAAGGCACTCCCGGGAGAGTTTCTCTCAGAATGAAGACTGCATACTTTCCTGTATCATGCCTCCTCCTGGGGACCAGGAGTGGAGCTGAAAGGAAAGGCTCCCATGCCTTACAGAGACCAGGGTCACCCCTGTCCAGAGAAGGTGCAGGGAACAGCTACTCCCCGCCAACTCCTTCCACCCTGGTGTGAGAAGCGGACAGGAGGCTTTTTTGTGTTGCTCTGTCCACTCAGCTCCCAGTGCTTGGTATAAAAAGTGACAGAGGGCAGGGCTTTGCCCCAGTACTCCAGTCCTTCACGAACAGCTCATGCTTTCTCCAGACCATGATCACTCCAGCCTCAGGAAGGTGCAAGGAGTGGGAGAGGGGGCAATTACAGACTGAATGCGTGCACTACTCCCTTTCCTGGAATCAATTCTAAGGATAAAAAGTTGACATTGCTAGAGATGAATGATAGTACATGGCATATATTAGAGAAGGAAAGGTTGAAAATATGTGAAGTACATGTAGAATGGAAAAGGGTGCTGAGGAAACCACAAAATAGATCATAGGGTAGAAAAAACTTTGCTATGAAAGAGGGACTGACTGTCTGAGGAAAAACACACAACAGGGGATTGAAATGTTCTCTGTTAAATACCACTTATTTACCCTGCTGCCTTTACTTTCAAATTATTTAGTCTTATAGCTAAATAACTGGTATTTTTATGTCACTGAAAAACCTTAGAATGTCACATGGTAGTAAATATGTTGTTTCTGTGATGTATATTCCTTCCTGACCTTATGTCCAATATGCATACAGTAACTATTATAAACACAACTTATCTATGACTGACCTACTAATAAATACTTATTCAGATAAAAATAATGCATTCTTAGAAAAGTTCAAATTCATATTATATCTCAGAGATCAAATAAATGCAAAGCGGATGCCAAATCTGCCTATCTCAATCCCAATGATTTAATATGTTTTTGTTATATTCTTTTGTAAAACGGAGACAGCAAGCAAAGAGGTTCATCTGACTAAAATTAACACTTTCCTGGGAAAATTGTTTTCAGAGGTTGTAGTTTAACAAACAAACTATAATCTGCACCTGGGAGGAATTAAAAATGGTTTTTGAGGTTTAAAAGTTGATGTTTTAAAGATAAAGAAGAGGTACTAATAAAAATAATTGAAACTAACTTGGCAGAAGGCAGGGTAGATACACCTTATAGATTAATGGAATGAGAGATACATGAGCTCTTGCTCTTGAAGGGTTCTGCATCTCTGATTCTGTTATTCTATAAGAGTGATGCTTAATTTTCTGGCCTCACAGCTTTTTTTTTGTACACTAGCAGAACTTCAACATGATGCGTGACAAGCATCCCCACTCAACTAAGTAACTTCTGAGACTTGCAAAATGGGGTTTTGAATGGCCATAAACTAAGAAGAGCCCAGAACTCGGGTTTCTCACATCCCAAGAGAACACCTTCTGTTCCTTCAGATGAATTGGATATGTTTTTTATCAATCTCACATTGTTTGCATGTGGTAGATGTCCTCTGAAGATAGCTACTAGATCAAGCCCGCTAAGAGACTTAGGTAGAAGACTGTCTAGTTCTTGGATCTTAAATAGTTAGGTTATGGGCAAACAAAGTAGCTAAAAGGTAGAGAGATATACCATATATCAGCTGTTCCCAGGTAAATGAATGTTGCTCATTCTTACCCTACAGTAAGTAAAACCTAAAAGAGGGAAAGATAGGCCTCAAAGGGTGTGTCTACATGTGCATTTACTGTGCCGTAAGTGGCTTTTACATCAGTGTCTACACGTGCAGGCATTACAGCGCAGTAACACTGTATGTGGATTGATTTGAGACTAAAGCCCTATAGTCCCTTCCCCACCACCCTCAGCCTCTCCTTCCTCACCCCTAGTACTTACCAGGTCTGAGTTCAGCTGCAGCTCCCTGATGCAGCCACCAGGAACTGCCCAAATCATCAAAGCTCTCTGAATCTTTTCCGAACATTTGGAGAGGTTTGAATTAATTTGGACCTTTAAATTGGTCCCCTGTTTTGATTCAGATTTGGAGATTCAGCCACCGAATTGGTCCGAATCTCCTCCAAATCAAATCACCACCCGAAGCTTCACGCAGCCCTACTAAACAACTTTCAATGCTGGAAGACTGATTTTTATGACAGGAGCAACCTCAAGCTGAGATAATGAAAAGAACGATGAGAAACAACATCTGGACAGAGAGATATGAATGGAAAAGTACCTGGACTTTGGACAGAGACTTGAAATCCCTATAAAAGTAGGATCCAGTAATGCTGAGATGGTGATTCACACTCTGCAACATCAGGGAGCACAGGCGCATCTGTTCACACCTGCTCGCATCATCCTCAATGAGCCTGGACTGGCCACCCAGTGCCAACATTGAGCAAGCAAGCTGATAACTACATGTCCATAGAGTGTGTTTGTCTGTGTGTGTTTGACTATGTGAATGATAAGCGTGTTTGTCTTTGTGTTTGTCTCTGTGAAGTCTTTTAATGGTTTTGTTTTATGTAATCAATAAATGTGCATCTTGCCTTATCCCCCCTTATATGACCTCGCTTGTGATTTGAGCAACTGGCAATTTGTGTAAAAAATTTGCAGACGTGTGCCCATACTGCACAATAATTTTCAGTTACTGCACCATAACCTAAGTTACTGTGAATTAATGGCGTATGTGGAGATGTGCCCAAAGAAACATATACTACTAGCTAGCTTAAGTGTACCTCAGAGAAAGAACAGAATATAGACAGTTACCTCTGGGCAATTGGCACATAAGTCCCTGTATCCTATTAACTCAGTGGGTGCCTACACATAGCTTTGGGGTGGGGACAGGAGTGAGGGCAGCATTTAAATGGAGTGGCTCTCGGGTGTTGCTTTACTTAATATGCCCACAGCGTCTCATATATTCAGCATCCCACATCTCAAAATGGTGGTAGAGGCACTATAACTACAGCTCATTAAACAAACTTTGGTTAAAGTCCCCCCACTGCCATTTTGAAATGCGGGACACTGAATACACAATATGCTATAGCATGCTGGGGCATTCTGATTAGAATGCTCCAGCAGACTAGAGTAATCGGTTTAATAAGAACACACTGGAGCATGTGTAAAAGTGCTCAATGCGTCCATATGTGAGAGAAATATTACTAGTCTGTTCTGCCAAGTTGGCAAAAGGTCTGTGAATATTCAGAAACAGAACATGAGTCTTCTTTGAGAATTTTAAAAAACTTCAAAAGCTAAAGAATTTTGGTAGAACTTTAAGGATCATACTCTTGGGCTTGGGCACCTAAATTTCACCCAACTTTCAACTTAGGCATCAAAGTACTTTTCTGGATCTGAGTTGTCTTGTCTACAGAAAACAGACAGGTTAAAAGCAGTACAAATATAAGTAAACTAATGACATATGTTATATATGAACTGAAGTGAAGTTCTTCAGGTAAGAAGTGATTTTCCCATTTCAAAAGGGGAGTGTTTCAAAAGAGTAATGGCTGCTACATTCTAATTGTTTTGTGTGGATGAGCCAGGAACAAATCAAATGTAAAACTGCCAACTTTAATACTACTTCATCCAGGGTTATAGCACATTCCCTTTTTTGAAAGTGGAAACACTCCACTCCTAAAATGGCTCCAATTGTACACATGTCCATATTCTTTCTGTCTTATTTCCTCAGTTATAAAATACAGGTGGTATTTTTTCATCTCTTATTGAGGTTACAAAGATGCGTTCATAAGAACTTTGTAGTCATAACAAGAAGGACCATATACATCTGTAGATAAGTTGGATATTCACATCTAGAATAGGGGCAGACAAAATACAGCCTGCAGACTGAATGTGGCCTGCCAGGCAATTCCATCCAGCCTGCAGGGTGCCTCCATAAGCCTTCTGTAAACGCTGGCCCCTGCTTTCCCCTGCAAACCAATGCATCCCTGCAGGAGGTACAGCTCTGGTTACTAAGCAGCCTCCCCACCCCAACCTGGCCTGATCCACCCTGAGCCAGGGGGAGCAAGAGACAAGAAACCTCTGCCTGGAAGAGGCTTTTCCTGGCCATGCCATGGCAGTTTCCAGCCTCCCTGCTTGTGAGAGTGGGAATTCATGTAAGGGCCCCACTGGGCCAAGGCCAGGGATTCTTGCTGGGAGAAAAGGGTCTGAGAGCATGGGGAGCCATGCACCAGTGAACATTTTCAGGTGGCCCCACACACTGCCACCACATATAGCTGGGGACTCAAGTGGGAGTGCAGGAACTGTAGCTATGGGGCTCAGTGGGGCTGGCCCTGCTCACTGCCATGACATGTGGCCAGGGACTTGGATGGGAGCACTATTGTGCCAGGTGGGGCTAGCCCCACATACTACCACTGTGGGCATCGAGGGACTTGGGTGGGATCTGCATGTTATGGAGCCAGGTGAGGCTGGCCTCATATGCTACCACCACCTGTGGTGAGGGACTGGGGTGGGAGCATGGGAAGCTGTGCACTATGGGGCTGGGTGAGGAGGACTCTGTATACTGCCACCACATGCAGCTTCAGGGACTGGCACACTCCAGGGACTCTGAGGACCACCCCCCAACACACATACCCACATCTTTCCTCATCCCCCACCATACCCCAAACACACACACAATGTCCCACAGCCCCCCCCACACTCCCACTCCCCCACCATAATCCCACATACACCCTGCCACACCCCCCCACATTCTCACCCCCCAAGTCCAACCCCCCACCATAACTCCACACACCCCACACCCACACCTCCACTAATCACACCCCCACACGTCCGCACACACCTCACCCACCATACCACACCCCACCAGATACACACAGTCCCCAACCACATCCCCCACATATGCCCCTTTACCCCCACTCTACACACAATATACAAGAGTAAGATTGTATTTTGAGCTATTATGCAATCATCTCTAGATACACTGTGCAAACACACATAAATCACGAGAATTTTTTTTTAAACTAAATTAAAATAAGTTATAGTAGATGTTAGAATTTTTTAGTATATGATTTTTTTTCTGGTTTCTAGATGGCAGCACCCCTCCTATCCAAAAGGAGTACTTGTGGAGCAAGGGGAGAGAATTCCTGTGGCAAAAGTCAGGGATTAGGGGTAAGACTTCGGGTCCCAAGATAGAAACCAGGAGGTGGGGCACCCATCAAGTGGCAGGGCTACGCTTGCGGCTCTTGACAGCTCACCAAAACTCATTAAGTGGCCCTCCAGCCAAAATAATTGCTTGCCCTGATCTAGAACATCTATGGATATTCTGGAAAAAATGTACATACACCCTCCCCATCAATAAAATGATATTGAAAATAGATTTTGAGAGATGATGATTATAATAGTTAACTTTTTTTAGATTGGATTGTATATACCAGCAGACGGAGCAATAAAAAATATTTGCTCAGGGTATTTTAGTTTTTGCTTCAACAGAAAACTTTCTGGTTTGCTTATGCTAAATACCATATGAAACCCCCTTCTGTAATACTGTTACAGGGTGCTTGTAGATCTTCTCTCTCTAGGGTTCTCTTCCCCTCTAATGTTCTACGAGGGTTGCTGCCTCTCCTTTGGAGACTCTTTTGTAGGGCTGTGCAAAACAGCACTGTTTGGTTTTGACTTTCATGTCACCATTTCAAAGGGACAGTGTTTCATTTCGATGTTTAATTTTGTTTTAAAGCACTGTTCCATTTCATTTCATCAAAACTGTTTTGCTGTTACAACCTGTTTCAATGTTTTGCCCATAGGCTATAATGGGGAGTCATGAAAATGCTTATAACTTTGTCATTTCTTGCCTGATTGAAATGAAAGCAGCAGAGTTGGTAGCCCCTGCTGAAGCCACAAAACCTGTCAAGTTTCAAGGAGATACATGCAGGAGTTTCTGGGAAACTTCACCTCAAGCTGCTGACAAGCAAAATCGTCACATGTGACTTTGTGTCTGTGTGTTAAGGTCCGCCCTCACTGGTAGTGTGTCCCAATGAAGTCTCCTCCTCCCCCACAACCTCATCCTGGTCTACCACTTTAACTATAAGTAAGTAAGTAGCACAGTAGCACTAGCATCTCAGGCAGCCAAACTGTCACACAGCCTTTCTTTCCTCTTCTGAAGGAGCTTCTTCTCCAGCAGGTACCAGAGAACTCTTCAAGCCAGCCTCAGCCAGCCCTGGGGCTTAGATGCACCCAGGGTGCTGCCTCCTTCCAGTCAGCTAACCGGAGACAGGTGCTAGGGTTGTAGGTTGAAGCAGAGGCAGGCCACCCTGGAACAGTGGAGGAAAGGCAGACAGAAAGGGGGACAAGTTGCAAAGGTGAGCAAGATCACCCAGACCATTGGGGAGATGCTTGCTGTGGGATCATCTGCCAACTCTAAATAATCCCAGACCACATTACCCACTTGCTTCTGGTGTGCGGGTTTATGTGCAGATGCTGCCTTCCAACCTTCTCAGCCAGTAGAGGCACAGCAACAGGAAAAGCAGACTCAGCTGAGTCACTTGCCTCCATAACCTCTACCTCAGCCTCCTCTGAAGTGCTTTCTGGGGAAGGAGACCTGGCTCTATGGGGAAACTTGAGGGGTTTGGAGCAGAAACTCATATGATTCTCCCTCCTTCCCCAGAATTTCCCTTGCTATGGTACTCAGATCCAGATCCAGCTCTTCTTCTGGCACTGGAAGGCTCAGCATGGGAAGTGAAATGGGGGTGGAGGAGACTGTCATGCTGGTGCTGCTTTTTGTCGTGGTGGTGGAGGGAGGGGGTTATGGCTGGTGCTCTTGGAGGGGATACAGACTCAGGCAGTAGCTCCCCCCTCCCCTCTCCTTGCTGCTAGTAAAACAGGAAACCTCATGCCTGTTAGTTATAGGAAAGAGGCTGCGTCTCGGTTTGCAGGGGGGGCACTTACTGCTCTTCCTTTACCCCATCTTCTGCCCTTCCCTGAAGGCTTGCCAGCTGCCTTTACAACATGCTTCATGGTGTATTTCATAATGTGTTTGCCTTGCTGTGCTGGAAAATCTGTGTGTTCTTCTGTAATCTGATTTATGTAATATATGTAGATAATTGTATGTATGTGTATTTATGTATTTATGTAATAAATAAAATATATTAATGTATGTAGTATGTGTTCCTGAATAAATTCTATATTATATATATTCAGCATATGCTTCCCTGCACTGTGAATAGAATGCACACTGTGAGAGAAAGTACAGCTTTCTTCTCTCGGGGAAAAGAATCAAAATAGACTAACAAAAACAAAAAGATGATTTAGGGAGAGGAATAAATTGAAAGGAATGAGTTAATATAATAATAAAATAAAAGGGTTTAGAAAGTAAAAGGTATTGAATCCTACTTGCTAGGAATAGGCTGGCAAATAGGAAATGATAGCCTTTCTGTGACACTGTTGAGCTGCTGGAAGACACAGCTCAGTAACTGACCCCAAGGCAACAAGCTCAGTTCAAACAATGATGCTTTTTATGTTGTTTTTCTATCCCTCCCCCAGAGCACTGGGATTCGAAGGGACCTCAGGGAAGGATCACAGTCACTGGCCAGCTACACGTGTTAATATCAGAGCAGTCCCTCCCTCCTCTTCCCCCTCCCTCTCCTTACTTTCTGTTTTCCTGCAAGCAAGCCCAGCTTCAAAACTCATTTTGACTATCCTTGTTTTGTTTCAGGGCTGTTTCAAAGCCTTTTGCTTAGTTTTGATTTCACTGTTTTGAGCTGGAAACAAGTCGAAACCGTGCCAAACAAAACAATCAGTGACATTTTTCACAGCCCTACTTTCCTGCCACACCTTTATGGGAGAAAAATAAATAGATCGCAAAGAAAAGGTCACTGACATGAATACAATGATAGGTATCTCACTGGACTATTGTTGCAGGGCTCTACCTTCCCTTGTAACCTGGCCATGCCCAATTGGTCTGGATCTTTATTTCTGATTTTCTGGCAATGGTCTGGATCCTTCACCCAGCATTTATCTTCAGCGGGTTTGTTCACCCACTAATTAATATTTGTTTTACCACCATGTAAGTTCAAGGGCTGTTACCTAGTCCCCTGAACTTCCAGGTAAATTCCTCTCTTTCAGTTTTGTTGCATAGTGTGTCTTTTAGGGAAAACCTCCCAGTCTCCTAGTCCCCTCTATCTTTCCCTGATAGTCAGCCTTTTTCTAAGGCTCAATGTTATTTCACAGGTGATTGTACTCTCTCTGGGTCTGTTCCAAGTCCAGTAAGGTAATTCAGTGTCAACATCTGCACCTCCACATAGCTGGTTGCTCTCTCTCTGTTCCCTTCCGAGGGAGCTAAACTTGCTGCTGGTTGTTTTTAGGCTTTTCTGGCTCCTGTTCTCTTCTGGTCCCAGCCTGCTTTTTTCCTTTCAAATGTCAGAACTTACCAACAAGGGAGACATCATCTGATGATGCCATCTTTTTGTGCCATGCTCCAGGAGCTCCTAATAGGTAAGTGCTTCATATTCTCTTCGTAACAGGGACCAATGTCAGTCACCCTGTTACAAATACATACACAAAATGCATATGTACATTTCCACATAAATGTTAGTATAATTCCCCCACACGATCAAATTCTGCCTCTGTTAAAGCTTAGAGTAACAGATAGTATTTATGGACAAGCAAGGGCTATTTTCAGGATGGTGTATTTCTGAAAAGCAGTTGTGGATTTCATTTGCAAATTCTGTACCTTATATTTTTGAGTACTTTCTGTGCCTTCAAACTTTAAAAATAAGCATTATGTTGTAAGTTCTTTTAGACAATTCTACTAGGAACCATTATTTAATGTACAACAGCTAATGAGGTACATCTTTTCCCTTTCTAACCCTCAATATATTATTTCCAATTAGGGAAAATAGTCATAAAATAATTGATACATCTTCCTCATCTGTCCTACTATCTTCTTTTTATCATGAATATCTGAATCATTAATTAAAATTAACTTTTGTATTGCACAGTCTATAAGTCTTCAGTATACTCACATTCTTCATCTTTAAGAGATGCATATAGTTTCAGTCTATGAAAAAAGGACAGACTACAATATCTCTTCTAGATTCTTATTAATGGGTCAGGAATTCTTATTAATGTTACAGGAATAAAACCACATCCATAAGTAAAGACCTTTTTGAATTCTCAGTAATTGTCCAATACTTTAAATACTATTTTTTTCTGATTTGTATGATTATTCAACCAAATTGAAGAACACTTATTTAATAGTTGAAGAGGATTCAGGATTTGCTCAAGAATCCTTTTTCAGACAGGTCTCAGGAGCCTCAGATATACCTACATTTAGAATTTAAGATCTAACCCTGGAGGTATCTTAAATTCACCAGGTACCTCTCTGTTTGACTTGGGTCTTTGTATAGTCCCATAATTGTCTTGTCATGGGTAGTTTGAGTCTTCACTCATGTCCAAGCAAGATCAAGATCTAGGTGTTTCTCCATTTAGCTTGTGAAGAGCCCGAATTGCTAGGTATTGTCAGAACACATTTAACATATACCAACAAGAACAACCTCACTAGAAAATGCTGGTGTATACTTTGTTCTAAACCTTAGCCAGATGAGAAGTTAATAGTGATAGCTGATTATACAATAGCTTAGTGGATAGACAACTCGACCAGGAAGTGGAAGTCCTATGTTCAATGTCCTCCTCCACCTGAGGTTTCTTAAACTTACTAGATGAGTTTTCTAACCACCAGGATAATGGCAAGGCTGTGGTAAAGGAATCTATATCCATCCCTCTTGCTGAAATGTTGCAGCAAAGAATGCAAGATTCATGATGACAGAAACAGAAATTTAAAAAAAGTAACACGATTCTGTAGCCATGTGCTTAGAGCACTCCTTGGGACAGGGGAGGCCTTGTCTCTGTTTTTGAAGCATCATTCCTACATGTAATGGTCATGGGTAAAATGCATAAGCAGCATCTAACTTGTAAGTGCTTAAGTTGCTTATAGGATCTAACCCTTGCTTCAGTAATGATTCCATTGAATTGATAGAAGACAATTTGCTCACAGGAAGGGGGATGAATGTAGCAGGTAAAAGTGGAGAGGTACCTGGGGAGTCAGATGTCAGGCAGGTTATAATGTGTCGTATATACAATGTCTATATTTAGTCTATGATTTTTTTGTATCCAGGAAGTTGATGAAGTTCATAGGCTCATCTGTGAAAAATGTTTTGTAAGTTCCCTTTGACGATTAGAACTGAGAGATTGGAGAGAGAGTGGTTTTCTTGTAAGAAATGTGCCCCCACAGGTAATTGGGTATTCCTGTCTTTAATAGATTCCCAGTGTGCATTCATTCTGGTGCACAGTTGTTGTTTGGTCTCTCCTACGTATTTTCCATCAGGGCATTTGGAGCATTGGATGAGATTGATTACATTTCTGGAAGTGCAGCTGCAAGACTGAGGAATGCTGATGGTTCTGTTGTGGGGTGTAGTAATTGTGGGGGTGGTGAAGATGTGTTGGCAGGTTTTATATTTCTTGTCATGGCGTGGTCTGGATCCATTCTGTGTGTTCTGGGCTGTAGGTAGTTTGCTTCTGGTGATGAGATTAGCAAGGTTCGGTGCTTGTTTGAAGGCTAGGATGGGTGGTTCTAGGAAGATATTTTTAAGAATAGGGTCTCCTTCTAGTATGGATTGCAATTGTTTGAAGATTTTCCACATGGATTTGAAGGGGGCGTGGGGTGATATGTGTGATTTGTGGGGGCATTTCTTCTATACTGCAGCGATTCTTCACATGGTATCAGCATAGCTCTTTCAAATGTGTGATCTATCTCTCTGGAGGATCCTTGTTGAATGAAAGCCTTTTTAAGATTAGTGAGGAAAGCCCTTTTAAGATTAGTGAGTAATAGTCTTTGCTATAATGCACCGTATTCTCACATGATCAGAGTTGTCCTTGACCCTCTGGATTTCATCATGAGACTCAGTAAAAGTATGTTTATGTTTCCAAAAGGTTTGGGGATTTCTTCAGTTGCCAATAAAGTGAGCAAAGACATCTATCAAAGCTTTCCAATCAATTCAGGCTCACATCCATGCTAATTAGCTATTGCTGTACCTTGAAATCTATACTAAAATCTTTGATTGAAATGAAAGAGGAAAGCTCTGTTCTTAACAACTGCAAATTGCGTGGTTACAAGAGTTTCTGCTTGCTCAAAATGCGTTATAATAAGCTAGCAAAATTTTAATGTCATGAAATGAGGTTACTGACCAATACAGAGAATAAGTGAAAACCAATCTCTTGAACATCATCACCTAAAACTTCAGATATAATTTGCTAACTATGAGGCATTTGAAGACATAAAGGTACAAAAGGTAGTAACATTATCCTTGAATACTTATGACTTTGGAAAGGTGAATGTATTGATTAAAAACTGCTGAAATGTTGTTGGCACTGTTTTATGTGGCCCATCTGTTAGTCATAATATTGTATCAGCTAACTAATGTATAGTACCTTGTGTGTAAAACAACATGTACTCTTGTGATTGCAGAATCAATGACTAAATAGTTCTCTCTGGAGGTAGGTGGAAGTCGTTGTTTAAAGACACTGTTTCATGAATAAGTGCTGTTTTCATTTAAGTGAAAACATGAGAAAATATTCTTGTAGAAATTTATTTTTCAAAAGGAAAAAGTCATTTCAGAAAAAAACTTTAAAAATTTCGGAATATAATTGTTGAATTCTGACTATGCATTTCAAATTGTATTGTATTCTATGTTTTTGATTTTCTTACTAAATGTAGGAATTATACCTAGATGTTAATATATATTAATTAATACCAGGTCAAAATTGTTGAAATTATAATAAAAATATTTTACTAACATTAACTGCACCTGCTACTTAGTACAGAATAAAATATTCTCATATAGTTTTAACTGACTCCCTTATTAAACAAAATTAAAATAATGTAATATTTCAACTATGATTTTATGCCATAGAATGACATCTCAATAGTAGTAGTTTAGATTATGAATACATCAATATATGACACAAAATATGGAAAAAATATAAGAATTAAGAATAGTGAAATAACATTTCAATGTTCTAAAATGAAAATTTTGAAGAGCCATTATTTTTGCATTTCAAAAGTTCCCACTTCCATTACAAATAGAAATAAAACAGTATGAAATGCCGGTTTTCTACAAAATACAAACTGACTGTCATCCTGCTCTACATCTCACTTTGAAATGCTCATTGATGTGGATGAATAACTAAACTCTCATTGTTATGCTTTGTCTAAGGGAAAGATTCCTTTGCTGAACTAACTTATAGTAGTAGACTTAAACACTTGCATTATCATTAAGTGTCTTTCCATAAAGTTCTTTTAAAAGTAAGATTTTTTTTTAGCATTTTAAAAGTAAAGTTCAAACCCCTTTTTCTATTGAATAATTAGAGGCATATAGTCTTATTTTGCCTCTCCCTCTTATTTGTATTCTGGATCCATGACCCTTGCATCTCTGGCTTCACAGTAGACCAAGTTCTACAGGAGAAGTGTTAAGATCACTGCTACCAGGGACTGTTCCAGGTTGGGGTCCACAATGCAGGTCACATTTTGGTGACTTTGCAGTACCTGAAGCATAGCTGTAGCCCCAGGCTAGAGTGTAACACCACGATATAAAATGGGAAGCAGAAAAGGAAGGGTGACCCTCCTGCTGCTACTGCTGTCCCTAGCTGACCCAGAGTGGGGGAAGCCCTGGGACTGCTCCTGCCCTGCTCCAGCTGGGGTGTTCAGGGAGCAGCTAGGATACTAGGTCCATGCTCCCTTGCCCTTCCCTGCACTCCCCACAAAAAGCAACTGTGTGGAGTACTGCGCAGGGCTGGGATGAGTGCTGTCAGTGGATATCCCTACCTTCCCCTTCCAGAACCTGCTCCTGGACCGTGGGAAATACTGTGGAATTGTTTTAAGGATCTAGACCTAGATCAATAGATGTGTGTGTGTGTGTGTGTGTGTGTATCAAAACATGTAACTGGTTTATATATGCATGTGTGTTTGTATATCCCATAAATATAGATGTGTTTGGGTGTTTGTGTGTGTGTGTATGTATATAATTATACACATATCAAGTGATTACATATACACATATGGATGTTTGTATGTATACACATTCACATCTATATCTATCTACAGTAAAAGCTGTGCTATCTGACATCTTACAAGCTGGCATGCTCCACTAACCAGCACGCTGGCCTGGAAGATAAAGTGAAACCAGAAGTGCCCACCATGGCATTTCCAGTTTCTCCAAGCCCCCACAGCCCGAGGCAAAGCATCCTGTGCTCCCAAGCCCCCATGGCCCGGGAGCGTAACAGGCTGTGCAGGGCTGTGTGGGGCCCGCAGGGCCTGCGGGACAGGCGGCAATGCAGTGGGAGGGGCGGTGATGCTATGGGAGGGGTGGAGAAAGGCGGCAGATGGGGCTGCTCAATTAATCGGCATATTTTGTTATCTGGCATCCCCCAATCCCCAGGGATGCTGGATAACAGAGCTTTTACTGTATATCTATCTATCTATCTATCTATCTATCTATCTATCTATCTATGTGTGTTCCCTGAAATATTTTAGTGTCCTTAACAGGTGGGAATTTACACCTGTCATTTCAGAATTTTTTAAGGGGAATTTCCTGACATATCCTGTTTTTTTAATCTCCTCATAATTCCCAACTTTTGTGTACCTATCTATGGGTCTGAGATGGATTAACTACTTTTCTAAAGTCAGCTACCACTGGCAAGAGTGATATGAGAGAGCATTCAGTAGAGGGCTTTCATCATGACACTACATGCTGTGCTACACTACTTGCTACAGACTTCAGAAAAGAAGCTGGACAGTAGGCAATGATGAACAATTCTTCTAGGGATTAGAAAGATAAGAAAAAATTAGGATCCTTGATAATGTTTATCTAAATGTTTAGATAAAGAAATCTTATTTCAATCTCCTCAGCATCACTCAGAGGTATTCAATATGAAATCCCAAAAATATATTAGTAGAATTTGGAAATGTCTATGCAACAATTGAACGAGGCAGCAACCTTAGCAGCGCACAGGAACATAAAGTATTAAGACAAAATATGCATGCTGATCTAGAAGGGGTGGAAGAGCTTTACTTTGATGCAGCTGAATCCTAGCCAAAATAGTTATACCAGATTCACCTGGTGGGCTCTTCCCATGTCTAAGTCATTCCCCTCTATCCTTCTTTCCTGGGCTTCCAACCCCAACCCCCCATATAGGTTGTAATTCTATGTTGGTACATGCCTTAACTCTTTTTATTAGAAAACAGAAAAGCTTGCATCTGTGAAGGGGCTGGAGAGAAAGTGCTTGAGTTTCCTTCCAATGCTATAAATATTTGATTCCTATTAGTTAGAGCACTCATTGGAAGGAAATAGATCCAAGTTCAAATCATTTTGAGCTGGCGTGTAACTTCCCAAGTGAGTGACCTACACACTAGTTTATAGGGGTAAAGTTCTGACAATCACTCCTTTTGAAAAAAAATCAAAGAAATAAAACTTTGTACAAAAGAATTAAATATCTTGAAGAACGAGTGCCTGTGAAACTTGCTTCACAAGGTAAATCTCAACTGATAATATGCTTTATTTATATCTCATAATGTAGTATGCACAAATCAGCTGTAGATCTGTTTTTGACTCTAGTTATATCACTGTAAATCAGGAGCCACTCCAGGGAACTGCTTGGATTTACACAGACATATTATGGCTGTAGGAACCAAATTAGAGCTTATATATTTTGAAGTGCCTTCTTAGTTTCTGGACTACTTAAAATGAGCAAGTCTTTTAATATATGGTAATATATATTTTGTCTCTCCAATATGCCACTTCTTTTTAGTCGATGTAAATATATCTTTACATTTTCAGTAATTATTCTATTTTGCAGAAGGCAAACACTTCTTTTTTGATGAAGTAACTTTAGATAATACAAATAAAGGTGGTCTGTGAAGTAAAGAAGAAGTTGGGCTGTATAAAACAGGATCAGAGGAAAGTAATAAAGTCAAATATTAAAAAGGAAATCATCATGAAATGATCTTTATCGCTTTGAAAGACAATCGTAATGGTTATCAGACTACTTTGTTTAACTTATAAACACTTCAATGGTGAGTCTATAAGCACAGGGAACACAACAGCAGGAAGTGTATTTAAATGTGATACTTTTATAATTTTGATTTAGTATAGGCATCAGTATGCACTAAACAGCATACATCCAAGGGTTGCTAAACTTCAAAGTATACAAATCTAAGTCTAATTTGCACTTGAGAGGAGGCACATGAAGGACTTCCGTCAATATAGTGGGGTTCATTATGTTTCTGTGTTCAGTATTTGATATTCCTTTCTAGTAATTTAGTCACATATCTAATTTGCATGAAGAGTTTCTCTTAAATGTCAGAATTGAGATATGACAATAAGTATTCGCTTTGATTAACATGTTCAAGATTTTGCTTGACCTTAAATGAAGACCTTGCTTCAAAAATGTGGATCATGGGGAAGAAAAAAATGTATACAGTCATTTAAGATCAGAGCATCCTACACAATACATACAAATTGGGTGTGAAAATAGTTTGCTATTTTAAAGATGTTTCCTTATAGAATTTATTGCTAAAACTTATGATTCAAATGAAAAAAGAAACATTTTCATCTTCCTTTTTTTCTGCCCTTTAGAGACTTCAAAGCCTTTTTTGTTTGAATTAAATGAAATAGTTTTATTGATGCAATTCAATGATATGTGGGTGGAGGATGATTTAAAATATTGCATTTCAAACATTTTATGTGGTGGTTTGTGCTATTAAAATTACATAATGGTCTTGCAGTTTAGTGCACAAATAATATATATTTTTGCAAGGAGTCTGTGTTTGAGTACAGCTACAGATCTTTGGTCTTCGAACTACCATGCACAAGGACCGTTCCACAAACTTGTGAGAACAAGAATCAATTATAGGGCAAAACCATTTACCAAAAGCAGGGAGGCCCAGAGACTACTCAGCTCCTCTCTACTTTATCTTTTCTTTAGTGATCAGGGGGAGTAGGAAGTGGAAGATGTGGGTTTGGTTGAAGTCATAGGGAAGTCTTTCACTTCCGTATGAACAGTCTAATCAATTGCTATTATATAAGAGACACTGCTGTTGTTTTAGAAGGAAAGCAGTGTTTTTTTGAAAGAATAGTTATTGTCACCTACACTCAGGAGATGATTCTGGACTGTGGATCCTCCTTGGGTGGAGGTGTCTCTCTGCTACCCTGTTTCAATAACATAGGTTTCAGTGGAGGGGATGGAATCCAGAAACAAAGCTGTTCCTATTATTTCCTATTTGGCAGGTTCCTACTCAGACTAGTTTTTTGTATGGTCCTTCGACAGTGCTTTAGGGTCTAAATGAATTATACAGGTGCATTGAATATGGACTGTAGATTCCACTACCAGATGCAGGCTCCTAAAACTTAGGTAATGCAGAACCCAACTTGTAAATAGCTATGTTGTTTGGATCTAGCCCTAAATTCTTTTATCGATATGACCAAAGTGTCTTAAGATGACACTGATGACTAATCAGCTTCTCTTAATCTATAAACTGCTCCTTGTGAGGGTCAACAGTGTAACTATAAGACATTAGTAAAAAATTTTGGTTAATAAAAATCAAAGTCTGTTCAACTTGTAAATACAAGAAAAGTATATGTTTTGGTAAATTAATTACTTGCTCTGAATAGGTTGGCCAGTAACTATAAACTGCCTCTTCCACAATTGACTCAGCAGCTGTGACTGTCATCACAGGATAAAAAGCTGTCCGTGGCTGGTACAAATTAAGTCGGGAGCCTGAATAGTGTAACTAAGGAGGAATAATAAAAACAAAAGGGTCAAAGTTCTGATAAGTGCATGAAGTATTTTACAGCAGATGTATAGCAATAGGGTGGGCATAAAGAAACACTTCTTTACTGTCCGAGCCCCCAAGACCTGGAATAGACTCCCTCCAGAGGGAGCAAGCACCGACTCTAGACTCTTTTAAGAAACATTTGGATGCTTATCTTACTGGGATCCTTTGACCCCAGCTAACTTCCTGCCCCTGGGGAAGGGGGCTGGACTTGATGATCTTCTGAGGTTCCTTCCAGTCCTAATGTCTATGAAATCTATTAAAAATTCAGGGGACAACATTCTGTCCTCTTTATTAATCAGAAGTATGCCCAAGTCCAATTGTTTGTTCATTCTGTAGTTGCCTGAGTTCAGTTATTTGTTGTAGATAAAATAAGCTTTAACATGCTTATTAAATTAAGTATTGATGATGTATATTTCTTTTAATATGTTTGAAGGTGTGTCTAGTTTTCTCAATGCCTTGGTATATTTTGTTCACGCAAAGTGAATATGATCTTTTGCATTTGTATTTATATGAACTCTAAAGTGATGTGGGAAGGAGGTGTCAGAATTACTGATCAGGTTAAAATGGAGGATGTTAACTTTTTTTTCTCGGAAGAACTAGTGTTTTAGGCTAAGTACAGATGTTCAAAAAGCCTGAGGCAGAAGTACTCTAAGTATAGCGCTTTACTCAAAGCGCTCTCGATGAGGTAGGAACAGAAGTGAATATGTGTGCTGTTTAGTTGGAGCGGGAGGGGCTCTGAGCCTACCTGCACAGCTATGGCCAGCAGTCTGGGGATGCCCTCAGGAGGCTGCAGCCACTTTCTCCAGCCCTAATCCTCCCCCCTGCCAGATGGCTGCTGTCAGTGCCAATGGCTGAGGGGAGAAGAGGTGGGGAAATGGAGACTCTCTGGCCTGCAAACCCAGCCTAACCCCCAACCCAGACCAGCGCTCCCAAGCTTCTTGGGGGCACAGGTCTTTGTTGGGTGGGGGAGAATTCACATGGCAGAGAGGCTATATTTCCCCTGAGTCCAGACTCCAGGAGAGCTGCAGTGTGTCACAGCCTGGCTGCAGTGGCTGCTGGGAGAGAGACCCCAAACTCCTTCCCCTGCAGCTATCCCAACTGGGATGCAGCATGCTGAGAGGCTGGTGCAACTGTAGGGACAGAAACCTCCTCCTCTTGCTGGCCAGGCTGCATACAGGGCTGGGATCAGAGGCTTTCACTCGGGTCAGTGACAGAAGAGAGGCCAGAGCTGGCCCAGTGCTCCAGTAAAGCGCAGAAACTCTGCCTGAGGCTAGAGCGCAGCCCTGCACAACACCATCTGGGATGGCAGCTCCAAGTTTACCCTGAATGATCAATACTCAATGCTTTACACTTTGATGAGAGCCTATAAATCTGTTGCTGAACTCTGTCTAAATAAATCTAACACATGGAAGGAAATGTGTGCATGTCTGCATGTGTGTGTATTAATAGTCAATATCTAAGGGTCTAATTTTGCACGGAGCTGAGCACTCAGTGTAGTCAGTAGGAACTGGCAGCTCTCAGCAATCATAAAATATCAGGTCCTAGTAGAATAAGTAGAATTTCTTTAATCAAAACTGTCTTATACCAGGGTTGCTTCTTAAGAAGCAGTTTCCTGCTGGATCATAAACAGTAGAAAAAATCAATGTTATTCTAAAGGCCATATTTATTCATTCTTGTTATACTATTTCTCAGCTAATTAAAACCCCACTTCGCAAGCAACTTGTTGAGGATCATGACCAATAGTAAATCCTTATATCTTTCAAAGCAGTTCAGCTACCTTTAGATAATCCTAATCTGATATATTCATCAAACCAAATAAAACGTTTTACACTTTTCAGTATAATTTCCTCCTCCTTCCATCTGCTGTCTGTTTATTTATACCTTTCGATCTAGGCTAACATGTTGAGTGGTATACATGTTACCAAGAGGTTCCTGGGTTTTCTTTTTTTCTTTTTCTTTTTTATTTCCTTTTTAGCAAACTAGACAATGAGGCAAAGTTATAATAGCTATGTATATTTAGTCCTATTGACCTGACTAAAGTTACTCTTTATGTTAAGTCTAGGTATAACTCTATTAAAATTCAGTGGCATTGCACTAAGGAAAAATAATGATCACAGCTCTTATGATTTTCATTACTTTCATTAGTAGATCTCCAAATTTTTTAAAAAAAGAGATATGTAGCATTATTCACATTGTATAGATGTGGACACTAAGGCACAGAAAAATGAAGTGAGTTATTAAAGGTCATTCAGAAAGCTGAGGATAGAGACAGGTTTCCTAAAGTTTCAGTCTAGTGCTCTACCCACAAGTTAGCAGTTACTTTATGACTTACTTTATGACCTACTGGGTGCATCTACACAAGACACTACATTGCTGTAGCAATGTGCTACCGTGACAACCTCAGTGGGCACAAACCATGATGCCGCAGCTGCACTGCCATAGTGATGCACTTCATGTCATTATGGTGATGTAGCAACTAAAAATAACCATGCGCCGCTTAAAGGAATTACTACATGAAGGTGTAGTAACAACAGTGCCACAGGGGCAGGTGTAGATGCACCCACTATTCTTAGCAAATAAATGACTGAAGTTTAAAGTCCACTTTTTATTATGAACTTTTACTTTTCCATTGTTTTGCTCCTCCTTAACTTACACTTTTCAAAGTCTTTTTTAAAAGTCTCATTAAAACTTAATTCCTACCTCAAACATTTAAATGCAATGAAAGTTCTCTGTTATATTTTACCTTCCGCAAAGGAATTGGCAATTTTTTTTAATAGGCATGCGTTGTGCAGATATGAACTGTAAGGGACAATATTTTAGTTCAGTCCTTTGGGACACAGCCACACAACTCTTATTAGCATTAATGAGAATCTAGAAGGTAAATCTTACTTCTCTGTATTGAAAATGTTCCCTGATGTGTCTGAAGGAATACCATTTTCATATCAAATAATTGCAAATGTGCTGGTGCTGCTCCATAAAACCTAACACGCTAGAAAGGGAATCCCAGACCTTTCATACTCTGTAGCAAAGGTGATTTCTGGGAATTGTTGATTGAATAACTCTACAGAAAACTGTATATCATTTTTATTGATAAGAAAGTTGTCAGTTATGCAGCTTTGATAGATTTTGAGTCACTTTAAAATGTTTGAAATTCAGCATTAAATGTCAGCTAAATATTTGTCCAGTTCAGGTTCTGGAATGTGATTTCCCTGCAATATCTATTAATCTCAGCCTCAAAGGATTTAGACACAAAACTTTGGTGAATACAAAAACTGGTATTGGCTTAGAAGATATTCCATCATGGTAGAGTCATTCCATCCAGTAGTCAGTTTTAATGATAGTACCCTTTATCCAACATAGTTCAGCTGGAAGGTACTAAGAGATAGAAAAGAGACTGCAAGTAATTTAACCAATAAAGTTTGGTTTGGGGTAGAAAAATATTCAGAATGTCATATTAAAGTATTTGCTATATTGAGCTCCAGTACCAGGTATTACTTCAGAGGTATATTTTGTATGGTATGAAGTCGCTACACAATGCGTCACAGGAGAGAGTAACTGGGAAGCAATATTTACATGCATGCGGTTACAAACTAAACCTGTGCAATGCAAATACCTTTAACTGCACTCCGTTCAAAGGAATATCTCTGTAAACCCAACAAACAAGCAAAATCCCTTTAGAATTGTCCACTTCAAAGTAAATATAAAAGCTACATCATTGTTAAAACATCTGCTTTGTGGCTTGGGGCAAAGAATATGTACAGCCTACTGTAGCTCCATAGTTGTATGGTTAAAATCTGTCTACCACTCATGTAGATTAGTGTTTGTTTTTTGCTATTGTATTGTACAGTACCAAAATATCTCTCATCTTTTATCTTTTCCATCAGGCTGGCCTGCATCACTTGAACCATCGTTTTAGCAAAAAGAATTGAAAATGATTCCAAACAAATTATTTGGTGAATTTTACCTCTCTTTTTTGGGGGAATTGTCTGAGAACAGACTGAAAAGTTCTCAAATTGATTCATTATTCAGAATTATTCAATATCTTTTGAAGCAAATAATTCTTGGTATATCATTTGAATTGTGAATTATGAAAATTACAATCAAACAATTGCATAAGTTCTAATGTCTGTGCCATACCCAATTTATTTTAGTAACTTAAGCAATGTAGCATGAATTGCAAACTCTACCCCTGATTGTAATATGTTATGTATTTGCTAGCAATATATGCCAGGCAATCAAAAAACAAGAGTGACACCTAAATTATATGATTTATTTGTGAATTGCAAATTTGACAATCAGACGTTCAATTCAAAATGTACTCTCAGCAAATACTCAAGCAATCAAGCCCAAAGTGTACTTTTTCCAAGTATCCACACTAGTGAATCTTAAGGACTTGGATGTTTGCCGAAAGTGGGTACATAAAAGATTGTGAACACAGCTGAAATGAACTTCACTTTATATACAGAATGAATATTCATAGACATTTTTTTCTACTAATTACCAAATGTTAGTTATTGATTACACCTGCATGTTCTTGCCTCTGTTGCTACAAAAATAATGCATTTTCTCAGGGAACAGGGCATATACATAGGTAATATAAAAGTGCATTATATTCATCATTATTGACTTATCTAAGGCAAAATTCCTTCCATTCAGAAAGCCCAGAAGAATCCCTTCCAAACAAAAACACAAGCTACAGGCTTACCTAGTTTAAGTGTTTTGAAGTGAGGTAAATGTCACTTTTGTATTTGGAACCTTTTGCTATGATTTTAAGTAACCAATAGAGTTAAAGAATAAAAATTAGATTTTGGGGGAGACGGAAATTATTTGTGAATTTGGTGAAAGATTTTGACCGAAAATCCAGGGATGATTTTGAAAATGCTATTTCAAACATTTCATTTTGACATCTTCATCATAAGGCTATTTCCCTTAGTTTTTAAACATGAATTCTTCATTCAAAAAGTGAGGTACATTTTTCTAAAGAGGAGAAGAGTGAAAATATGGTCCAAATGATGCCAACGTTTAAAAAAACATTTTTGAGTCAAATTAAATAATTTGAATTGACTTTTTGTTTCATGGGTTTTTTTGGGGGGGTCTTTTTCCATCTTTATGAAAAACCTGAAATATTTCTGACATTTCAATGTTAATTGATTTGCTTTTTCCAAGCACTGAAATACCAGTTATTATGGTAACCTTTGCAATGAAAGGTTCTGAACTAAAAAATGTCTCTTCAGCCTTTGAGGTTGAATATACAGAGGTGATTCATCCTAGGTGGAGTTCCAGAGCCCCAGTGAATGAAGGGGTGTGCCATGACATCCCCTGTGATATGGTTTTATTTCTTTAATCCCGAGATCCATACTTTCTTCAAGCCTATCAGTACCATTGTAAATGCTAGTCTTATTGTCAGAGCTAAGGACTGGTCTAAGAACATTTGCAGGAAAGTGGAGGTCTATTGTGCCTTCTTTTTTCCTACTTTTCTCAGCATACATTGCTACACCTAGTTTGCCCTATTATGTCTTAGGTTTCCAACAGTATTAAAAACCTATGGAAATATTCTCTACTCAACCTACCATTATTTATACAAAATAATTGTTAAGTTATGGGTTTGACCTTATATTCTTACATCTTTTATAATTCTATTTGCTTTGCTCCTCAGGGCCAGGTTTGGTAAAGAACTTGATATGCAAACAGATGTTGCTATGTCTATACAAATAGCACCAGAATTGAAGACAGACAGACATGCAGGGCTTTGGGTTTGCTAGGTATTATGACAAGGCCAACACACCCTGGCAATGTTATATTCATCACAAAATGCAAAAGAAGATGCTTTTTGCTTCTAACATATGGCTTGAGGAGGGCACCTTCTCTTAGATAATAGCTTAGTGGCTACAGCATTTGCCTAAGAAATATAGCTTTATTACCTTCTTCTGCTTGATAGGATTCAAACCCATAGCTCCTACATTCCAGAAGGATGCCCTAACTATCAGACTATAGATTCTTCTGGGTGATTGAGGGCAGGTACTTTGGATTCCTTGAAGTGAAGATGACCAATTGATCAGAAAAATAATACAGGATTCATTAAGTTAGAAGAAGTGAACATGACTAGTGCACTGATGATAATACTTATTGGTAGTGGAAGAGTCCCAAAATCTGTTTCCCATATCTGAGCCTCTTTTTGTATGTTATACAATGACTTTTTATGATAAAATATCTGTTCACTAGGCTGGTTCTTTTGGGTGTCATTCTGAGGAGCCTAACTCTTTTCATGTACTGTATTGGAAAGCTAGGTGCCTTGCTCAGGGTTGTAGATTTCACTTCAGGGACTAGGAACCTAAAAATTACTGTATTTGGCCTTCATTTAAAATGGCCACAAAAATAGTGTTAGGAATTTCATACTCCTGCCAAAGGGATGCATTGAACTAACAAATTCTGAAAGGGCCTTAGATACTGGATCTTAAAGATAGCACTTTAAATATAAAATCAAGCCTAATTTAGTCATTGTTGAGCTAAAACATTAGAGGGCAGTAGCTCTTTTGGGAGTTATGCTCAGGTACAGTTACTGACCTGTACAAACTCACCTGCATACTTGAGTACCTAACCAGCCACTGCATGGCCTACCAAGCATAGCAGGGGTAGTAAATGTGTCCATACTACAAAGCAAAAGTATTACAAATTGTGTATAAGTAATAAAAAGTCAACTTCTGTGGCTGGATAACTGCCATTCAGGTGCACAAAGTGAAACAGAATTCTTCCCTAAATATCCATGAGTTAAATTTTTGATATGTAACTTGATCAACTCATTTATATCTGACAAAAAAGAGAAAGCACTATTAACTGAACATCTTGACATGAAGTTTATCATCAGTCAAGCAGACTTTTCTTCTGAATCTCTAATTTTAATTTTAATTTGACTAATGTAAGTTATGTCTGGAACAATTATGAATTATTCTTTTAAAAATGTAACTGTTAGACCCTGACTCCATGTGGCACCCAGCGACTAGGGAGATGACGATCCAATTGCTCATGGGTCCTGTTACTCATTAGCCAGAGCAGACAGGGAGCAAACACTACTTGCACACATTGCTCTCAACAGCTTTATTTAGAATGGAGACAGCTTTGGCCAAGCTTCCTCACAGACACAGTCTATGAACACAGGGAGCAGCCTCAAACACTAGTTCATTTCACATCTATACCCTTTAGTTCAGGTTCATTAACATTCATTCCACCTTCATTCCTCCTCCTGCTCCACCCATTTCTCCTCCTATCTCAAACTCTGCCTCGATTTATGGTTTGCTACATTAGCATGGAATTGCCTATGCATCTAATTCATTTACATATCTTTTTGCTATAAGCGCATGTCTAAGACATTGACACCTGCTCTTCAGTCAATGGACAGCCTTTGACCAAAACCTGGAAACTTCTGGAGGATTCTTCACCAATCACCATTCACCTTTTTGCATATGTTCA
>NW_017729030.1:2767794-2769446 GCF_001723915.1 Gavialis gangeticus | reverse complement strand
AAGATGGTTACTTAACATAAGCAAATGGCTGGCTTAGATATTCTGCCTTGTGGTCACCAGCTTTTCCTCGGCCACAGGTAAAGCCTTCATTCAGCAACAAATCCAGTGCTCCCCAAGATCCAAATATTGTTACCCTACAGTAACTTAAACATTTAGCTTAAATATTTGGTGAATTTTTAGAGTGTACTACTCTGAATGTCAGAGGTCTTGTTGGAATGTTGTCAGCAACCGATGAAGCCCTTTTTGATCAAGGTACAAATCCAATAAAATGAATGCTTTGGAATCTGAGCTCAAGGTATGACAGCTTTTAATGTGTTCATTTTCATGCCATTCCTTAACAAAGCTATATATCTTTTTCTTCTTATGTCCCATTTCATCAAGTGTTCTTAGTTATAAAAATAACTGTCTGAATTTTAAGTAGTACTTCAGAACATTCATAAGTTTCTAAGAAAATAACTATGAGAAATGCAAAATAAGGGGTGGAAAAAGCTTGAAGCTTACATCGCTTTTCATTACAATTTCTCAGAAAGGTTCAATTTTTTTTTCATTATAATCTCTACAGGACTATACAGTTTTGGGGAAGGAAATTAGTTTTATATTATATTGATCATGATTAATCTGTATTGTATTTTAGTTATTTATCTAGAAGTCTGTGCTTGTCTGATGCCATACAGCAAAGAGGGTGGACCTTAGCCCCCACCCTATTGAAGCTAGTAAGAAACTAAATCATTGGGAACCAAGACAGGTATCTTATGTTTTTATTTTGAAACTCTGTTTATTGTTTGAAGAATCAAATATACCTTGCATTGCAGGGGCTATGATGCATTCTCAATACAAAGCAAACATTGTGATATACCCCAGATGGCATAAAGAGCAAAACCATTTACAATCATGATAAATGTAAATGATATTTGCAATCATTAACAACTTTATTTGAAAGTTCAATTCAGCCATTTTTCAGAACAAACTTAAGGAAGAAATACATTGCTTTCCTTGTCAAATTCTTTGATCCGTTTTTACTAAAAAGCTCCAGTGCAACCATGGGCACATGACAATTGTCTTCCAGGGAGGGTGTCACATTTCCTTTTCAGCAGCTTAATAATTTCTGTTGTGGTAATATATCAGTGTTTAATTGAAGTTCAGAGAAATGAGATCTGCTGTATATCTTTTCACTAGAAAATCAGTAAAAAAAAATCAGTAAAAAAAATCTTGTAAAAAAAAAGTTAATTGTTTCGTCTGACACAATCCAACTAAACCCATATTGTATATTATCTGTTTTCATTTATCTCTAGGTCCATAAATACTTGTTTTCCTTTAAAATTGTTTCTAAAGCCATGCCTACTTTTGTGGCCAGTACCCAGGCTTTTATTCTTTCTCTACTGAAATATTACATATCTTTATAATAACTGGACTAACTGGACTAATAATCTTGGAGAGTTACTTTGGAATGATATGTCAATTAACCTGAGAGGTAAAGATCCTCTTTCTCTTTCTGAATAGTACACAGACTGTTTGGATACTCTTTGAGTTAGGTACAGCAGGAAAGATGGGCTAGAGTCATAAAAATCAGATTCAGATCTGCAATTTATTCAAAGTGCTGTGGTATATGAGCCTGGGGCTTTGGTTCAAGTCCATCTCTGCATTAAAAAAAA
>NW_017729030.1:2738160-2767783 GCF_001723915.1 Gavialis gangeticus | reverse complement strand
TGGGGCTTTGGTTCAAGTCCATCTCTGCATTAAAAAAAAGAAAAAAAGAGGTCTGGAAGCCACAAATATCTAGTGCCAATTTTTATTCCTTTGTCTTGTATAGAACCCTTGCAGCAAGCTGTTCAAAATGAACAGAAGACCTTGCTTATGAGTGTGCTTACCAAACTACACAGCAGTTTGTGAAGAGAAAAGCAAAATCTTCCAATTTATCACTTATCAATTTGAAGGTCCTATTGTTAAAACATGCATGTTAAGAGGTTTGCAAATTTCAGCAGGAAGGCTTTGTTCAAGGCTAGAGAAAGACATTACACATAAACTGGTTTAAGTGATCAGAAGTTGGTTTAAACCTGTAACAGAACAGCTGTTTAGTGCACATAAACCAGTTTCAAAATGGCCAAAACTGGTTTGAGATAAATCTGGTTAAATGTAGTATCAGACTTAACTGATCTGACTCAAACTGGTTTATGCAATGTCTGTCCCAGGCCCCTTCCTGGTTTAAGATAAACTAGACACCCCCAGCATCCCGACATGCTTTTTGGGCTGGGTGGGGCTCTCTGCTCCAGCCACAGGGCTGACCCCGCCCCTCTGCTCTGTAGCCGGAGCAGGGACCGGCTTTAGTGGAGACACCAGCCAGCATGGCTCCGTTAAGGCAAAGTGGGAAGGGAGGGGGTTAGTTCTTCCCTCCTTCCCCACCACGGTTGGTATCGGCCTGTCTGCTGGCCAGCAGAGGGGAGGGGGCTGCAGGAGTGGCCCCTGGAACTGGTAGACCCTGGCTGCAGGGAAGGGAGGGAGGCAGGGAGGAATTAACCCTTCTCCCTGCCCCCTTCACCTTAACGGGGCTGTGATGGGTAGGTTGCCCCACAGAGTTGGGAGAGATGCTCTGTTCTGTGCTGTGGTGGACTTTCCCCCCTCCTCATCCTCCCAGGGTTGGGAGGGGGACTCTGGGAGAAACTGGATGGGGACTCTTCCTCCTTCTCCCCTTCCCCCACTGCTGCTGCAGGGCTGTGGGGTGGCGCCTCCCCCAGAGGGGTAGCAGGAGCATGGAGCTCAGCTGGGCAGAGTGTGGGGGTGTGAGGGAGGGTGTAGAGACCCCTGCACACTCCTTCCATGGCATGCAGCCCCTGCTGCCTCGCAACAGCAGCAGCAGTCAGGGAGGTCAAGGTACTTGTGCCTGGTGGAGGCACAGGTCCGGTCAGTGCTACGTGGGGAGAGGGAAAGGAGCCTCGCTTATCCCTGTGGCTCTGCTCCCTGAGTCTAAGCCTGCAGCTACAGCTCTTACAGTGGGGAAGGATCCACAGTGGAGCCAGATGCTTCCATCAGCCCCTGCTGTGCAGGGCCCCGCACTCTACCAGGAGTGAAGGGAGCCTGGCCCGCACTTTCCAGCAGAGTCCATCGCAGGCTTCCCCATGTGAATGCATATCTGCAAGCACAGTGCAGAGCCATGATAGATGCATCCAATGCTGCTCTGGGGGTGAGGAAAGCAGACCCACACTGCCTGTCCTGTCTCTATCCCCATGGCTCTGGACCACACCTGCAGCTCTGCACTTGCAGCAGGAAAGCCCTGCGCTGGACTCTGAGGGAAAGCAGAGGGCGGGACTCCCTCCACTCCTGGCAGAGTGTGGGGCCCTGCATAGTGGGAACTGGGGGAAGCAGCTGGTTCTGTGCAAGGCTTTGCTGCTGCAAGGGCTGGAGCTTCAGGTTCAGGAAGCAGAGCCATAGAGATAAAGCAGGCTCCACGCCCTCCCCCCATGAAGTGCTGACTGGAGCTCTGCCTGCACCAGGCACAAGCACCCTGACCTCCCTGCCTACTTCTTCTGTCAGACAGTGGGGGCTGCATGCCATAGGGGAGTGTGTAGGGGTCCCTACACCACCCAACCTCCCTCACACCCCACACACTCACACCCTGCCCAGCGGAGCTCCACACTCCGACTGCTCCTCTGGGGAGAGGAGGAGGATGGGGAAGAGTTCCCCCCAGCATGGAACAGAGCTTTCCCCTGCCTGGGTGGTGCGGAGGAGTAGTGGGGAAGAGTCCCCCTCTGGGGCTGGGCAGCCTCACAGAACCCCCCTCCCCACCCCACCAGAGGAAGGGGAGGAGAAGGGAGAAGAGCCTCCCCAGCACTGAGTAGGGCCCCCCTCTGAGGCCCATAGTGGTGGGGGAGAGTGAGGAGGGTGAAGGGTTCCCCTCTGTCTCTGGGCAGTCCTGTATGCTGGGAAACCTGGAGGTCAAGGAGTCATTGGGATGGGTCTGTCAGGGCCAGCATCAGCTCAGCTTCCCTGTGGAAGGGAGGGAGCTCTAGTGGCCCTGGGTTTCTGGCTTGAGCCACCTGCAAAGACTGAATCAATTCAAGCTGAGGCTTTTTGAATGTCTGTCCCTAGCCCAAAGGTCCATGTCTCCTCACCCCCTGACAACTTTTAGCTCCCCTCCCCCTGTTGGCTTTAAAGAACCTTATAAAAGTATGGTAGTTTTAACTATTAGCTGAGATGTAAAAATATATATACCATAACATTATGTATGAAATGCCATGAGGGTGAGGGAGGATTTCAAAGGCTATCCAATTTTTACAGTGTTAGTAGTGTGAGGATTTTAGGCTTAAAATCAAGTTATTCCATTACCATTTCTTGCCATTTGTTTAGGATATGAAAAAAGAAAAGCTAATTTTTAAAGTGTAATTTATCTAGCTTCATAGTGCTGTTTGTTTGTTTTTAATGTATCTGATGTGAGGCAGGATTAAAGGATAGACAGTTTTTTATTGTTTTTCCTTTCAAATGCTCATCTTTGCAGCTGCTTCTTGATTGCATTATATGAAAGGAAAAATTGAGACAAGCTAATGACTAGTTTCTGAATGGAATGTACCTGTACCCTTTTCATTTATTTTGGTTGTAATACTCAAATTGAAAATCCTTTTTCTGGGCTGAAATAAAGAGATTCATAGTAATTTTGTATTTTATAAATTATGTAGGAAAAAGGTTATAGAGAAAATGTGGAATGTGTTTGTTCTCTAAAATTATTTTTTGGACCCATGAATGGGCTAAAGTCACTCCTGTAGGATGATTGTAGATGTGCTCAGGCTGTCTTGAAAGAGGATTCAGTGCCACAATTAAGTCACATTACTGAAAGTGGTCTTAATATTTGGCTAACTTACATTTTAGGGTGGATGTTTTTGGACCGGTCTTTAATGCAGTATTATTATGGCTACTAAACTTAATAATTTTTGTCTTTTCAAAATTTATTTATGCCTGCATGGTATCTTCAACCACACTGTTAAAGATTTTTCTGTTGCTGAAACTAAAAGATGTAGTTGTCTGTATACAGGATCTTATAAAAGGTTATAATGATGAGATAGTGACATTATCAGACGGTGGTAAATACATGACATATAGTGCTGGCATTTAAAAGTTTCCTTTTATCAAAGAGCTTCTACTGCAATAGCAACCCACATTATTATAAAGATTGCATTAATTAGTTGAAAATGTCTGCAAGGGAATAGGAACCTTTTGCTTTTGTACGCCAAATCTTTACGAGCGATGTATTATAGAGTATAATGCACAAATTGTAGTGTCTATTGAATGTAAGATGTCTTAAATGAAAAAGGTGTTTTTAGAGCTGCTCAAATAATAAAATATGTTGTCTACAATTAAACCATGTAAAGTTGTTCAATAACTTATAGTATTCCAGGTAAGTCAAATTCCTTGAATTTCAGGTAAATCAAACTTTATTAGCGGAAAATCTTCCAACAATGTTATTAGGAAAGATTTTAAGCTGTCACCATCCAGTTAAGGAGCTGACACACTATCATGTGACCTGCATAACATGGCAGGGATAGTGATGATAACTGGCTGGTCCCTTCCCTGCTCCTGCTTCTGCTCCCAAGCTGGTGGGAAAAGACTAGGAAGGGAAAGAACTTTCCCAACCACCACTGCCACTGTCCCTAGCTGAACACAGCTCCCTGTGCACCAGACTGGTGTGGGTCAGGAGCATCTCTGGAGGGTCCCCTTGCCCCCAAGTCAGCTGGTAAAAGTGGCAGTTATGGGTGCAGCAGGAGGGATTGGGAGAGAGAAGGTGCTGAGAGGTCAGTAATTCCAACTTGCTCCAAGGACTTTAAAAAAAGTCTTCCACCAATGTTTCTGCAGCCTGATCTGAAGTAGAAGTGGAACCAAGCCACCATACCCACTCCAGACCCACCCCTGCTTCTCAGTCAAAAATTTGTAGCTATCAAATTTCAATTTTCCTTGGACCTTGTTGCAAACAGAAGCTACAAACAGAGGCTGGCTCAGTACTTCCTGTGAAGGAGGTAGACATGTATTTCAATAGACTCTGCTTAATTTTACCCTCAGGTATATGAGTGTATGAGATAACTCAAATTTTGAAATTAAACATCTTCCATTTTAATACGGTAAACCTCAACAGAGTTTGATGTTTTTCATATTTCTGTCATTTATTTACCCATATTATTGTCCAGCTCAGAGGCAGCATCTGTGTTCCAGTGAGGTCTTGTTTCTACATAATTGCTTTTATCAATTTCACAGCTGGGTTAGCTGAGGCATGAGCAGGTCAAAAGTCTTGTCAAACCTTCACAGTCTGTAGCTTAGTCAGGATTAAAACTTGCTCTGGGCAGTTGGTGCCTGTGTGTCTTGCACTAAACATTAGGTAACAGACACCTTGAAAAGCTTGGGTCTATTTATGGATTCTAATAGGAGACCTTAATACTGACTAACTGACATTAATGTACAATAAACTGGGTTTTATTTGGTCTCACCCCATTTCCACTGTGTTGTAATCCTTGTCATATATATAATGTACACTGTAATAAAGATTCAGAATAGAACTTCTATTTCTCCTAAAACCACTCAAAATTAAATAATTGGTTTAGCAAAAACAAGTAATTTAATAACAGAGATTTTAAATCCCCTGAAGCATGAACTGTCCTTTTGGGGATGCACAGAACTACTTCTTTCTTAAGATGGTAATGTTCATTCCATAGGTATTTGGGGAACTGATCAAATATTCAAAGCGCAAACATTCACATCTTTGCTCCATCAATATTTATAGCTTGAAAACACATTATTGCTACAAATATGTCAGGTCAATGAAAAATATCTATTTACAAAGGGGCAACATAACAAAGGGCAACAGAACAATATAATTTATTTCTACCACAGATTGAATGGCCCATAAGTAATGAGAAGTGAAGCTTCAAGTAAGTCATGAAGGTCATATTCTCCCATATAGGAAATACACAACTTGTGTAGACTATTTTTATATTCTCCATCCATACTTTTTGAAACTACAAGTTACATGTGTAGTTTCTGTATTACAAAAGACTTAAATAAGGATTTCTGTAGCAAGAATGTGAAGGCAGCTATCACAGAGAAGAACATCTTTTTTTATCAAATTGGGCCCTACTCCATAATTACATCATTTTTTGTAGTTATTCTTCCTTTAGCACCTGGCAAAAAGATTTGTATCTGAAATCAAAGGCCAGTTACAGAAGTTTCACTTTTTGTACAGAAGGCATGCAGAAAGTGCTCTACAACCATAACCAAACAGATGGACAGGGCACACAGAGTGCTGTAAAAGTGGTGGATCCCATTCTAAGATAACCCTGTATGGCTGTGGTATCATACTTCAGTTCTGTCAGTTAGAGCGCTGTAATGAACATCTATACTACATCCCATCCTGACTCATGGTAGGTTGCAGTCCACCGACATCCTATGGAGCATTGCAGCACCTTACTCACCCTCTCTCATGGAGTAGCGAACTACCTTAGTCCGGAGCTTATCTCTTTCACCCTAGCCCTAGGCTGTTCCCTCCCCCTCCCCACCTTCCCTTGGGCTGTCACTGACAAGAATCAGTGAAGCCTTTGTCCCCAGGCCCACCTGCATCCTCTCTTTGGGTAGTGTAAGTCCATCCACAGAGAAAAGTGTTACTGCTAAATTTCTCTTATTGCATGGGTGCAGGTGAGCAAATGTTGAATGTGGGTTTGCTGCTTCTGATCACAGTTAACCTGCTTTTAGAACTGATTCATCTTCACTGATTTCTGGTAGTAGGCACGTTCCCTAATGAAAGTCAAAATGTACTTGAATATGCCCAAAATCGACATCCTCATTCCTACTCATACTAATATGTAGCATCACTGCTTTCTGACTTGTCTGGGGAAACTGAATGCAAGTGTAAAATGTAGATTGTGAGAAGCACTTGTGCTCACTCAATACAGGATGCAGGACCAGAAACCCATGAGTCCAGCTCACAGGCATGAATTCCAAGAAACTGTCATATTGAATGTAATAGTTTGAATGCTTGTAATAAATACCCATTAGCCAGTTTAGAAAAAAGGCAAGGTTCATGTTTTTATCTAGGGTCATTGCTTGTTTCTGCCTACGTGGTGAATGTTTTGATTCTGAATTTTATCTTTAAAGGCCTTGCAGCTAACGTGCTGAATGTCTTGATTTTTGAATTTTATCTCTAGAGGCCTTTAACAAAGTTAACCTAAATGTGACCCTTGGGCAAACATTCTGAGAGATCAAAACCTAGATGCTTTTGGAAGGGGGTTGGCATTAGAGGTCACAGCAGTGGTGTGGAAGTTTTCCAAAAGAAGACCCAGGAAAGGAATCTGTTGGGTAAAAGATCCGAGCCCAAATCTGGGAGTAGTGACAGGTTTGGATAGGAGGGCCCCAAGACGGCAACTCACCCAATAAAAACTGTAACCTACAGTCCCAATTTGGAGGTAACCTCACTTGCATAATACCGAAGGAAGAATCACAAGTGTAGGCTGGATCAGACTGATCACCTGAATCACCCTCTCCATGAACAAGAACTCCCGTTCATGCTGAAGCTGTGGAGCACCCGAGTGGGACCAAAGGAAGGGGACTTGTTCCTATAACTGCTGAGACTACCCCAAAACCATAACTAAAGAATGAAAGTATCCTTGGGGATTTGGTTTCTAGGAATTCTAGGATTGTAAGTATACCATGAGAAATAACCTTTACTTGTAGTTGTTTTTGTAATACTAATTCTTATAGCATTGTTTGGGAAGGATTTCTTAAAGCTAAACAGTGTTATATGTGTAGCAAGGAATTTTAAAATAGAATTGTGTTGTATGAATTAAGTGTGCAACCATTGTGAAATCGTGCAATCAACCAAATACTCCCCCAGCCAGGCGCATCAAACAAATCAGTAAATTGTGTGGGATCTTTCTCTATTCCATAACCCACTAAAGACAGAAACCTTGGATACATTCATGGGTGACTGGTGTCCTGAGTCTGGGGGGGGACACATCAGATTGCCAACGGGAGGGGGCTCCCCCAATCACCGCTTGCTGGCTGGGGGGGGATCTCCCAGCAGCCAATCACCAACCGGGGGAGAGGGGAGGCCCCCCAGTGGCTGATCACCAAGCCAGCACTTCTGGTTTTGCAGCTGGCACTTCCAGGGGGTGCACAGCCAATCTCAGGGGGTGCACATTGCTAATAGATACATCCAATGGCCTATAAAGAAACTGAGAATGTTCCTCTGTTCTCATGTCTTAAAGAAAAGGTCTAATAGACAAGGTCACTTGAGTAATGGTTTGGAACCACATGCACTTGATAGAAAGCTGGTTCAGTCAGTCTGTTATAGAGTTCTAGGTATGCTGCTGGAGTCCCAAATATACATATGTAGGGCAGCTATGTCTTTTTTGTCAAGCTCCCACATTGTTTGTTTTATTAGTTACCATTGTTCAGTTGTCATTTTTCCTGGCTACATGAATAGTAATGCCCAATGGTCTTGCTAGCCTTAATGTAGTGTTTTTTTCCTAGACATCCCCCCCAATAATAATTAAAAAAATAACCTCTGGAACACTGTGTCTATAATGTTCTCCTTAGGAAAAACCTTGCATTCTTCAATGGGAGGAGAGGAAGCTCTTTCCCTGCATTCCCAATCTGTTGCCTGCAAAAGAAGTGGAAATTTGACTTTCCCTTCTGAATCCAGTATATTTCCTAAAATCTGTACAGAATTTTGCAAAGCACCAGACAAACAGGGCCATTATCCTGAAGACCTAGTGATTGGAGGCAGTCAGGCAGCCATTTGCCAGCTCATACCTCAGAAAGGATGACAGGATAACCAGACACTTGGTATTGTGACAATATGCCATCAGTTATTGTTTAATTGTCTAATCAGCTGGAACCCTAACATTACCAGCCAACCAGAGGCATTGTATGTTTCCAAGACAGGCAGTGAAGCCTTGATCCCATGGCCCAAGACAAGACCCTATTTACCAAGAAATCATTCAAAAGTTTTAAAGGACATTGAATGTTTGCACCCAGGACAATTATACTTCCAAGTATATATTTTCTGAAGTGGTTTAATGGGTAATGCAGTGAACTTTGGGAAAGGGGAGGGAGAGGGGAAGGGGGGGATTAGGGGGACAGGTCTTGTTGGTTTGTTTTAGTTTATTTCACAGTTCTTCAGTCACATGTAAGTATTTAAAGTGTAGTAATACTTAAAGCTGAAATTGGGGGTAATTTTCCCTTAAATGGGGGTGGGGGGTAAATCTCCCTTGATTTCAAGTAGAGCAGGATTGGGTCTTTGTAGTGTACTGTTCACTTTATAAGGTATGTCTCTAGCCCATCCTTGTTTTGTCTCCTTGCAGTGCATTACATAAACTGCCTGAGCTGGGTAATCACTAAGAGCAGTTACAAGTATGCAAAAATTCTACAGTTTGGGGGAAAGGAGAGAGAGAAGATAGTACATTCAGAGGTGAATGAAGCCAACTAAGGTTTATCAGGTGAAGCTGCTAAGCTTCATACACCTGTAAAAAGAATAAGAGTGAGTTATGTGTTTGGGTAAATTGGAAGCAAAATATTGCCTGGAATATTTTAATAGCACTTCACTTTCTTACTCCAGACGATGGCTTGGGGCTGTGGGGTGGGAAGAGTAAATTATTTCTTGTTTTTTGTGCCTACAGTCGATGATATCTATTCTCAGCATCCTGCATTCTCCAAAGTGATTTCAGATGCATCTGATGCAATAAGCATCTGCTTACACTCAGAGGTATTTGGTAATGTCCTTATGCAAACAGTGTCTTGTTCAAACCAAGTTCATGTTTGCCTGGGGACATCTACACATGAACTTTACTGTAGAGTTAACTAATTAGCTCTGCAGTAAAGTGTCACAATCTACACATGTGGTGCTAGTAGGCTGTAGTAAACTAATTCACTTAGCTGTAGGATAGTACTGCTGACTACCCCTACACTCTAGCATCATCGTGTCCCAACCAGCCCCTCCAGAACATGTTGAGCTGGGGTTGAGCAGTTTCAGGCTGACAGGATGACCCTCTGGACCCCTGGCCAGGCTTAGCTCAACATGCTGCAGTTCTAGGCACATGTGTAAATGCTGTGCTTGGGAGCAATAAATTGCTGTGAACTGCACTGGAATTTATTGTGTCATGCTTGTACACATGACAAAATTGGCCTTTACAATGGCTTAATTGCTCTTTTGCACTGTTTTAATGACACTGCTGTTTACACGTTCGACAACGTATTCCACTTTTTGTAATGATGTACAAGTTCAGCAGTGCATTTCACTTTAAATGATTTTGTTACATAACAGGATCCCATCTGAGGTATTTTAGTTTGCTACATAACAAAGCTCAGTGGTGCACGGGGCACTAGAAACCCAGGGTGGGGTCCTAGTGGGCAGCTGCTGTCCACGGGCACCACTGCCACAGAGGAAAGGACCAGAGTCCCCTGCAGCTCAGGGACCACTTAGCCCACTGGCAGCTCACTCCCCTCACCATGGGAGAAGCAGGTAGGCTCTTGGGGGGGAAAAAAGGACTGGGTCCCTCAATGTTTTTCCTTTCTGGTGGAGGCAGAGGAGGCAGGGAGAGGGAGGCAGGTGAACTGACAGGGTGCTGTGGTGCACTGTGACATCACGTAATGTCACAGAAGTCTCTAAATTGAAATGGTGGGTTTTTAAACAACACAATTAAAAACCAACCAATTAAAAACCCACCATTTCAATTTAGGGAGAACTGAACCCCCATCATGTATACAAGCACCCATTAATAGCATGTGTAGGTGCACCCCCTGAGACTTAGATTAGTTCTCAAATCTGAACCAAAAACTCTTGGGACTTGCCTAGTTCATCAAAAATCACTTTCATGTACAGAAGGGACAAAGCCTTAAATATGAAATTTCAATTCAGGTGCATGGGAGAGTTTTTGCATTAGAGTTGTGGATATGAGCCTGTCATATGTTTTTGGTTCCAGCACTCGAATAGTTCTACTTATGTCTCTTCAGGAAGGGTTCCAGTTTTGGTTGATGGGAAGTAACAAGAGGATATGATTTCTCCTAAACTCTGTCTCAGACCTCCTCCATAAGCTTTTCTTTTTAAAATCACATACCTTTCCATACAGCATCTGCCACCATGAGTCATAGAATCACAGAATCATAGAATCATAGAAAGTTAGGGTTGGAAGGAACCTCAGGAAGTCATCTGCTCAAAGCAGGACCATCCCCAAGTAGATGATCCCAGCCAAAGTTTTGTCTAGCTGAGTCTTAAAAACCTCCAAGGATGGAGATTCCACTACCTCTCTGAGTATCCTGTTCCAGTGATTTACTACCCTCCTAGTGAGAAAATTCTTCCTAATATCTAACTTCCTAATATCTAATCTAAACTTCCCTTGCTGCAACTTGAAACCATTGCTTCTTTTTCTGTCATCTGTCACCCCAAGAACAGTCTAGTTCCATCCTCTTTTGAACCACCCTTCAGATAGTTGAAGGCTGCTATTAAGTCCTCTCTCAGTCTCCTCTTCTCTAGACTAAAGAAGCCCATTTCCCTCAGTCTTTTCTCATCCAACTTTTTATCTTGCTCAGGTTTATAAACTACATATCTAGATGTGTGTGTGTATTTAATAAATATTAAAATAAACTTGTCATAATGCAAAAGCACTCAACAGTGTGGTGCCTTTTGCATACTCACTTGTGACATCTATTTTTTATATTGAAATCTCCTTAAAACAGGGACTTTAAACAATGCAGGTTATAGGATGGGGAAAGACAAGGCAAAAGTGAAAAAATGAAATCTAACAAAATTTGGCAAGTACTGTTTGGGATTGAAATTCACAACATGTCAGTAACAGAATCCACTACATTAAATTCCTCCATGTTATATGGGTGCAAAGTAAAGGTGGCTGAACTGGGCTCTAAATATTATTTAAAAAAAAATGAGGGTGGGGTGGAGGGGAGGATCCTTCCATATCCTTCATTCTCACTCAGTGCAGGTTGACTCCTATCTCTTCTTGATCACTGATTAGATGGGTAGTAAATTAATTAGGTAGTTTGATGTGTGGGGGATGTGGTTGTGGGGACACTGAACCTCCAAGCTGGGATGAGGTGAGAGACATCCCATGATCCTAAGGCACCACATGGGCTTCAGACCCTTGAATTTTATAGCCCAGGTAGGGAATGTGTTGCCATAATTACATGGCATTGGTTTAAAGCACATGGACAATTCAAGATATTGGAGGTGACCTGAGCAGCCAAGTCCAGGTAATGCAGGAGCAGGGGCCCAAGGCCTCTGAAGTGAGAGTGAGAATCCTGTGCCAGGAACTGCACTCTCATGCATCCACCATTGCTTCCATCCATCCATCCATCAAACCTTCTAGCCTTCTACCCACCTCCTCACAGACAAACCGTCCGCTACCCATGGAGACTGAAACTCCAATAGGCATTGATGTAGACCATGAATGAACCCAGCCCATGTGCCCCCCACAGCCAAATATGAGGATACAAGGGGCATTTGGGGGAATAAAGGAATTTATTGCCACCTGAGGCAAAAAACAGATCCTGCACCAGATCCAGATAGGGCATCAAATCAGAGATGTCTTCAAGTACATTGTTCAGCAGATGCAGGTGAAGGCTCACAACAGAGATTGGGAGCAGTGCCATCCCAAGACCACACTGATGAGGAAGCATTATTACCATGTGCTTGATGCTAGAAAGCAGCCTGTGGGCTGGGAGCCGACCACACCATTCTACAAGGACCTGTCCCATATCCTTAACAAGAACAGAGCAGATGCCACCCTTCACAACCACAAGACCAGGGGTATTCCAGGGCAGTTGCCAGAAAGGACCCTACTGGAGAAGGAGAAGGTGAAAAGAGGCCTCGCAACACTGTTCCCCACACAAGGGCCGTGGCTGTTCTGTGCCAAGTCCTATCACATGTCTCTGCACCCCTTCCAAAGGTACAGAGCATATAACAGCACATACCAGCTCCCTCCTGCCTCCCCCATCCCCCAAGTACCAGCTTAGTGGGTGCTGTGTTAGCATTACCTGCAGGACCTGCAGCCAGTTCTTCTGACACATTTTCTGATGAGTTAGGCCATGTGGAAGGACAATGTGCAACCTGTGATGGTAAGGTTCACCCAAGCTCCACTCAACCATGATGGGGACTCAGGTTCTAGGGGAAATGCAGAGCCCTTGGTGGGGGGAGAGAAAGGGGAAATTGGGGGATCTGAGGCTGCCACAAGGCAATCCCTGAAGTCATAGCCCTCACTTGGGCCATTATGGTTGAGGAATCCACCAAGGGGTTGGGGCCAGACTGGAATAATGGGGCATAGAAACATGGTGAGTTGCCCACTTTCCCCCAACCCCCACCCTCCCCTCCTGAAGCCTGGAGCCCAGCCAGGGTTCCAATTCCCTTGCCCCCCTGCTTAAGAGCATGTCTTAAGAGAGCATGTTTCATTCAGTGGGATCATAAATCTGTGTAACTGACAAGTCCTTGCTATTTTTGTCAGGGCTATGCTGTGCTCCATGGGAAATTCAAGCCTAAGCACAGATATCCTGAGCACTTGTGCATAAACAGCTCAACTGTCCTTCCATGATTATGGGCCCATCCTGGCCCTGGGCCTGCCCTGCTAAACCACCACCAACTTATGCAAGCTAAGCAACCCCTTCCTCCTTGTCTGCAGCCTCCACATCTGTGTGCCAAAGACAAGATCATGGTGGCTGGCATGATGAGTTGAGGATGGGTGGCTAAACACAGAGATCCCATGTGGGAGGGCCAACAGTCTTAGGTTCCCACTACAGAAATGCCTTCCAGCCAATAGCTTTCTGAGAAAGGCATTGGATCCAGGATTACTCAGCAATCTGGCTCCTACACAAAGTCCCTTGTCTGGACAACAGACCCCTGAAAGTAGGGTGCCAAGTCCAAAGAAACAACTTCAAGGAGTTTTAGTTTGCTACCTTACAGCTGCAAGGGAAATCACTGGGCTCTGTGTGGCTCAGGGGCCTCTGCAGGTAGCCCCAGCAGACAGCCCAGCAGCAGCCCAGGTAAGAAAATAGGTGTACACAACACAGGGGTTTACTTCACCCTAAATTGTGGTGTTTTAGAAAACCACTGTTTTGATTTAGGGAGAATTAAACCCTTATGTCATCTACAAAATGCTCTATATCTAGATCTTGGGTGTCATTCAAGGCTATGATTTACCAAGGTATCACTAGTTTTTCAATTTCAGTTACTTGCAGAGAGTTGCACAATGTTTAATAATTCCTTTGCTATAAGCTTTAGTGTTTCATTGTTTTATTTTGTAGTAATCCACTTTACTTTTTAAAAGTTTCCTTTTAGGAAAAATATTTTTAAAATTATTTGCTTTATTTTATTATTATGGTTTTAATTACATATCAGTATGAAATTAAATTAATATATATTGAATTGAAAAATTGCATGCTTTTTTAATTTGATTATTCAATATAAAGCATGAAAAACCTCTTAACTAATCAGTTGCTGCTATATATTGAGAAATTCAAGTTCATTTAGATTTTTGTCCTTAGCTCCTGATTCTCAGCTTAGCACATCAACTTGAGAAGGAAATACCCTTCAGATAAAATTCATGCTGAAGTTGTAACAATTCCAAAACTCCTCTAGTGACAGGGACAAAGGACTAAAAGCACAATGGCTTTGTAAAAAGTGAGTACGAAGTATTGAAAGCACAAACTCTTACACTGCATTATCAATTCATTTTTATGTTGTTAGAATTCAGAATTTCTGTATCTTGGAGCATCCTTTTGCATCTTTTTCTCCACAGTTTAATAGATGATAATAGATTATACGTTTTCTCCCTTCTGTAATGATTTCACCCCACAGTTCTTCTATTGTTACCCCCCATTTATACCATAGACTTCTAGCAATCTTGCATAATTTAGCATCTATGTCTTCTATCAAAAAGGGAAGTTTGCCATGAGTTTTAATTAGCAATTCTTTTAGCAGGGATGGTATCTTAAATATCAAGAAAGCACGTTGTTTAAGTGTTTGAATAGCACTTTCATATGTAGATGTGTATATTTCTTAGTGAACTAACATAGTTTATTTATCAACTTGGATGCTTAACTCCCAGCTTCAAGATTCGCTTGCACTGGTATGCAGCTGGTATAGTCAACTTGCTGACACTGAGCAGCTTTACCTAGTGCTTAAATTTCATGGAGAAAAGCCTTGCCTGACTTTTAGTACTTCGTTTGCTTGAAATTTTCTTTTAAGGTTCAGACTAAATATAACAAAAATGTTCCCATTTGTAAAACTGACATTCCAACCTCCCTTAACATCAGTGTGTGTGGATATTGAAAAAGCCTACTGTAACTATGTAGCAAAAGTTGGCAAGATCACAAGTGAAAAAATTAAAGACCATTTCTTTTTCTATTTTCTCATTACCATCGATTTATTTTATTTGATGCTCCTTAGTGCACACGCAGAAATCTATGCATTAATGCTATAATAGAAGTTATGTATGTGTAAGAATAAGAGAAGAGATCCTTTTTTATTTCAGTAGTTGTTCATTTAAACATGATTTGATTTGCCCATGTTTTAAATACTTGTCAGAACTCCAGTGATGCAAGTCCAGCCACCTTTGACTCACTGGTCCAACTGATCAGGTAAAACTGTATCAGCTGGGGACAGCCTTTGCCACAAGTGCAGACCCTTCCTCTGCTGCTACACCTTTCAACACTTACAAAAAGGACTGTATTTTCACTGATATCTTTATACTTTTGGTTTGTTTAAAGGGATGGGAAAATGAACAAAGAAAGAGATTTTACAAAGATTGATGCTTAGAGAAATCAATATGTGGGCTGGAATTGGCTTGTTGTAGCAGCACATTTTGCTCATATCTGCCTGCCAGAATGGTTTTGTGTGTATGTAGGAATGGACTCTGAATAACAGGACTCAAACAAGTACAGACTGACTGATTACTTTGTAGGCTAGCCACATCACTCATTTTTCCATGACTTTTGCCCTGATCTTGGAATCACTGGTTCGGTAGTGTTTTACTACATTTGGAAGCTATAAATTGAATTTAATTAATGTGTCACTACAATATTCATGAAATAGTAGATAATGTGACATTATACAGGAAAAATAATTGTTGTTTATTTCACATTTCTGCATGTGATGTTACTGCTAATAGTAAAATACAGTTATATTTTATACATTTAGGTAAAGGAATAAATCTTAATGACCATCTAAATCAGTATGGTAGGAATCACACAGCTGATAGAATGATGGATTTGGGGAGGGGGTAAGGAGTTCTTTCTTTTTCCAATATGGTTTCATTGCACTTCATTGGTCAAGTGTCAATTTGTGACCACGAAGTGATAGGGGGCAAACACAACAAGAAGTGCCTACAGACTTTCTAAATAGATAAAGTACTTAAAGCCTTCTTTAATTTGATTTTTGGAAAAGTTTGTGTTATGGTTAAATTATGTTCACAGGAATGTTAGGGAGAAGCTCACATCTTGCATGTGAGCTTGGATATGTGTCTAGGAATGAACATGTTTGTCTGAAAAAAGTATAATTGGCCCAAATTTATAATTATGATAAGCATCTGGGCAGAGAGCAGAAACCATATGAAATTGATGAACAATCAAGAAAAATGAATAATGAATATCACATACCAAAGATTTTTTGTACTGAACAGTTTCTGAACATTTCATAAGCTGGATGTTGTCCAACTAAAATGTTAGTCAAAAAATGCAAATACTGAACAGGCAAAAAGTCTGGGAACAAAAAGCTAAATTTGTCATTGCAAACAGTATGAACAATTCTACCACTGAGAAGCTGAATACTGGAACAGACAGATCAGTTCTTTAATCCAGTATGACATTTCCTATATTTATGGAACTCAGGTCATAAATGAAAGTGTTTTTTTATTTTACTCTCAAGAATTTGGATTAATGCATTTTTATTCATTTACCCACCCTGTTTCATAGTTTCTTGCTTATTTACAGGAAATCAATTCTTTTTTCTTGTTGTATTCTACTCCTCCACCAGGAGCAGAGTGATACACCAAGGATGATGAGATAAAATTGTGCAAATGCCTGAAGAAGACAATAAGGAAAATACTTTTCTTCATACAAACTTTTAAGTGAATTGTGAACGTGTAAAGCCAAAATCAAAACGTGATCATTCCGATGCAGGATTCAGTTCATTCAAGCAATTGAACTTGAGAGAAGGTATAGTATGGATGGAAGATTCTAGGCTTTGGTACATGCAATGTTTTTAAGACTATACATATTTCTGTAAGATTAAGAAAAATCTATAAGAACAGACTTACTAGTCTGCACTGAGGGAGCAGAGCTGTAAAGTATTCAACTATTTATTTTGGAAGATTGTAAAATACATGAAATATTTTTATTTGTTAGTTCATGCTTGAACTGAAAGAGAACTCTTTCACTAAATAATTCACTGGCACAAAGATGCTTTAATATAGAGTTGTGATTACCCTGTGGTATTTTATGCCCTTCTAAAATGTCAGAATTGGCACCATTCAAAGATCTGAACAGAACTTAATGAATTTCAGACTTACCCCTCTGCAAACCAGGGATTCACAAGAATTAGAAATGTAGGGCTGGAGAATCTTCAAGAGATCCTTTGTATGTGCATTGGTAGACTTAAAAAATACATAAACCATCCAGAAGATATACTTCTGTAACCTGTGTTTAAATCCACCCACCTGTCCCCCAGTGACAAGATTATATATTCTTCCTAAATAGTATGTTCCAATACTGTGTGTAGTTCTGGTCTCCACATTATTAAAACAATGTAATAGAATTAGAAAAAGTACAGAGAAAGGTATCTAGGGTACAAAGCAGCTGCCATACCAGAAGAGACTAAAAATGTTGTCTTTTCAATTTGGAAAGGAAAAGGCTGAGGGGAGGAGATGATAGAGGTCAATAAAATCACAAGAGGTATGAATAAAATGAACTGGGAACTGTTACTAATAAAGTTCCCGAAGTATATGATTGGAGGGCACCCATGGAAAATATCAGAAGGCGGTTTTAAAGCAAATTAAGAGGAAATCTATTTTTACAGAGTTGGTAGTTAACTTGTGGAACTCACTGATACAGGAAGTCGTAGAAGAAAACTGTATAAGTAGGTTCAAAAAGAATTTAGATGTATTTGCAGAGGACAGAACAGATTAGGTTTTTTTTTAACAGAAAAAGTCTTTTTTTTAACTCCTAAACCAATGATGGTTGGTGGTTGGGACAGTACAACTAGGTACACATTCTATTCATATATTATCCTGCTATAACCTCTACTGTTCCCCATTATCAAACACAGGACAAGTTCCACTGGTCTGACTCATACTTATTTTCCTTAGTATCCTTATAGTTTGAATGATTCACCCCTCCCCACAACTAAATTTGCCTTAGTTAAAAATTAAAATAATTATTTTTTGTGCTAACCCTAGTAAATAGTGAGAAAAAGCAAACCCTTCTTTTCCATTTTCTCTTTTGTGTGCTAAACAAACCCAGTTCTTCTGCATAATCCATGTTTTCTATACTGGCTAGCTACAATATCTTGGGGTTTTTTTTTGGATTCTCCAGTTTGTCTTCTTCCTTAAATCATGGTGCCCAAAACTAGACTCAGGAATCTATAAAAGGCCTCTCTATGCTGATAAAGGAATGATTACTTCCATTGTTTTACATACAGCACTCCTTAATACATCTCAGAATTACATTTACTTCTTTTTGCAACAGCATTGCATAGTTGCTTCATGTTCAGTTTGTGGTCCACTCTAACCCCTATATTCTTTTTCCTCAACAGCACTATCTAAATTGTTCTCATTTTGTAATTGTGCATTTGAATTTCCTTCTTTAGGTCAATATTTGTACTTGCCTGTCCTGAATTTCCCTTTATTGTTTTCAGACCATTTGTCCAATTTATTTCTTCATTTCTAGGCTGGTCCTTTGAACTGCTCCCAAACCCACTCAGCTTGGTGCCCCTGATAACTGTATAAAGGGGCAAGCTTTTTGGCTTGGATGCTACGAAGTAAGCCCTACCCTGCCCCTGAGTTCCACTCCAGTCCCTTTTCCTAATGTGATCTTTTGCTCTGCTCTCCTTCCTGCCCTATCTTTTATGTTCTCCCTGCTCCCTACCAGATCTCTCCATGTCAAACTAATTTGCTGCACAGGTCACTTGTGGTATATGCACAGTGGTTTGGCCACCACCACTGGTCTACTCTATCATCCAGGCTGTTAATGAAAATAGTAAGTTATTAGTTGTATAGGAGCCATTTCCATGAAAGAAGGTGTGACATGCTACTAGTGTTTTCTGTTTCTGTTTTCAAATTACATTAGCAACAGCATATTGATGATACTTTTCTATAATTAAATAGTAAGTTAAACAGAGGTATACTGGAATGGTTTTAGCTCCAAATATATTAAAAGGACAGTCCTTAATTTACACGCTGTTTTTGTTTTGGTTTATTTTGGTTTTTTGAGTTTTATTTGTTTGTGTTTTTTGTGGATGCCAGCCACTTCTTGATACCATTACCCTATCCCATGACAATTTGCCATAATATGCCTTCTAATTCCTTGCTAGTAAGTTAAGGGGCTTGCATTACTTCTGAGTTTAGGGATTTTAAAGAACTTTGTAAGATCTAAGTCCTTGTTCGCTTCCTGTACCCTCAAATGTCCTCTTCTATCAGTAAAAAGCAAGAAAATAAGATGCAGTCTTTAGAGTTCCAAGAATGAATCTTCTTGTGGTCACTGCCTTCTTTTTTGACCTCGTCACATGCAGAGTTTCCCATTACTACACAAGATGTCTTACTGTGCAGTAGAGTTAATTACTGCCCAGTAAACATCCATGTCTACATATGCAGATGTTTACTGCACAGTAATTGGCTCTAATCATGAGTAAATTTGCTACTTGTAAATGCAAGTCACAAATTTGCTTGAGATTAATTACTGTGCCGTAGCACAGGGATGGTGTAGACATTGAACAGGAATAAATGTGCTCCTGCTCAGCTGGGCACCAATGGGAGAAGAGATTGCTCCCTTCACCTGGGAGCTGCTGGCTACCAGGGCAGGCTCTGCCACCAGATTCTGGGTGGGGACAATGTCCCTCTGCCTTGGCAAGAAGGAGCTCCCAGCCCCCACTTTGCAATCAGGGGGCCAGGGCTGGGATATACTTTCCCCCCAGCACCAGCTGTATGGTGATCTCCCAGTGCCAGCTCTGAAGTTGTGAGGCCTGGCCTGGGAGATCCTAATCTTCCAGCTCAAGGAGCTGGCACTGGGAGAGGAGGATCTCCCAGCCTGAGTCCCACAACTGCAGGAATCAGGCTGGGAGAGAAGGATCTCCTAGCCCAGGCCCCAGATCAAGGAGTGAGTCTGGGAGCTCCCTGCTGCCAGGGCAAAGGAACATTGTCTTCACCTGGGCACCAGTGGCAGAGCCTTCCTGAGCAGCAATGTCCCTGGCCCCTGGACTAGCAGTTGTGTCCTGGCCCCTGGGCTAGCATACAGGGGGAACTCTAGGCTGCAGGGCTGCTGAAGCAGTCTGCTGCTAGGAGCAGCAAAACTGCTCCCATGGCCCTGCACATGTAGACATGTGCCTGGGAGAGTTTACTTGAGTAAACTACTCCCAGATTATTTGCATGTATAGATTCACCCAGCTTGTCTGAAGAAAAATAGCAAGGAACAAAGGAAGCTATTTCTGTTCTTTTTTTTTTGGCAGAAGAAACCAGGTGATGCGTGCTTCAAAATACATGTACACATATAAGTTCTATGGCAATTTATAGTATGAGGATAAGACATGACAGTATGTTCTGCTGTAATTTTATCGTGCTTCAGTTACCTTTTGTCCTTGTGTCAACCACTCAAGAAATGATATCAGAGCCTAACACTTACACTTGATTGTCGTATCAACATTTTTAAATGCTTTCATGCAAACGTTAAGCTTCTTTCTCCATTCTAGTCCACTAGTTTTGTACTGGCATAACTATAATTAGACATCAGTAAATTTTCCATTTACCACAATTGAAATATGTAGGCAAAAAAAGGATGTAATATGTTGGAGTATTAGGGCAGCAGCTAAGACTTTGAATTTAAAAAAACATATAAATGTTGTACTGTTATTGCCAAATAGAAAAAAAAGTACAGTCATTGTGAATACAATTTTAAAATAAACTGCAATTAGAATTTTATGCTACCTTTATATATATATTCTTCAATATGTGTCATTTTTTTGGTGTGGAGGGGAGTGGGAGTAGGCTTCAAATGAAATGTTCAATCAGATGAAATCTAGTGAAAATGTTTTGTTTTTTTCTGAAATAAAAATGCTTTGGCATTTTATTTCAAGGGGAAATATAAAAATAATTTTTACTTAGGAGATTAGATATTTAGAGAGATTCCTCCCCCCACCCCCACTGTGATTTGAATATGCAGTAGGGTATTGTACATTTCCCAAATCAATGAAATCCTTCAGGTTTCTCATTGCAGAAAAATTAAATTGCCCTGCCACTAGTTTAAATGGGGACGGTGCTATTGTGCAAGTGTGGTGCTATCTGCAGAATGCACGCCTCTGAGATGCTCCATTATAATGCAATATTACCTGACTGTTATTTTTAAGGCTTTTTAATATTGCACATACATTCATGAGTTGTGATTCCAGAGACAGGTTGGTTTGAAGAATTTGGAATGGCCTTTTCAGGTATATTATTTTAAAATTTACTTGTAAGAGAGTACAGCTATCACCATGATAGCTTATCTCAAGAAAGGTCATTTGTCTCTTGCATTTTTATTATGTTTATAGATTTTAAAATATGTAGAATACCTAGAGACTGGGACAGCTGCTGTAATCAAAATACATAAATAATGTGTATGCAACTTTACAATGATTAATTATTTCATGTTATGAGGCCTGATTCACTCTGTTGGTGCCATAACAGCAGAAAGTCTGCTGTACCTACCTTCCCCACTTCATACTCAGTGCAGTGCCTCCAGAGTTAGCCAGGATAACCCACAACCTTGTATATATCCCAGGCAGCTTCTTCTGGTCGATCTGTTATGTTTACCACCCTGGATTTCTTTCACAAAAAGCCCAAGAGTCTTTTCTCCTTATCTGAGTGAGTAACTTTTTGGCACAAGTGCAAATGCAAGGGCTACAGATTACTGTAATCCTAATTCAGGACTATAATCCTCATTCCTACTATATTCTTTATTTGGGACCTTGAAACATACTTGGATAGACTGGGTCTTTTAGTTACGTGGGTTGCAAGTGATTTGGACTGATTTTAACAGATGTTATCAATGCTGTTTTAGGTACTGGAGCTGCAAAAGGGACCTGAGTGCTCAAAGCTGAAGTTCCAGTTCACTACAAGCAAGCAACCCCTGTGTTCCTCTACTCCTAGGGGGAAAAAAAAGGTTCATCATAGCCAAGTAAACCCTGGGTCAGAATGAGTTACAAGGCAAGGCCTGCAGAAAAGATGCAAAAATAAAACTTGATCTGATAATTTGAGTATTAAGGATGCACAGAAATACTGCATGCACACTGACAAAGAGACCTTGAAAGCTCTCACAGTTAGCCAAGTTTTTCTCCTTTACCTCAATGTAAATCTGGAGTAACTACAGTTATTAATAATCACAGAAATGATAGCTGAATTGGCCTAGCATTCTCAGTAGTGTCACACCCCCTGCCACCCCCCTTATTATGCCATCTTACAGCCCATCCTTAACATATGCGAACAAATTCTGCATTGATTTGCACTTTTTGCATCCCCAATGAGTCTTATAGGTAGAGATTCTGTGCTGTTTAATTACTTTATTCTATTGGTTTTTAACACATGCACACACACAAAGCCCTACAGTAATTCTGTCAAATACTGTATATAAAAATGTACCTTGGGAGGAATTTATTTGGAAACTACAATTGCCATCATCCCTATTCTTATGTCTATTGAGGTATCTAAGCAGGTGTGTTATAAATGTTTTGTTTCTGTTCCATGCAATTATCACTTCTAGCTTTCAGTCTGTTAGGGTTTTCCCTTTTGATTACAGTCACTTCTTAATTTTTTCAGTCTTTGGTCTTTGGTTTTATCTCTTCTTTTCATCTTTTCTCTCTCTATTTTGTTCACTCCCCAATGTCTTTTCTTATCTGCTGTAGTTATACTCCTTTTATATCCTTTATGTTTACAAATCCTGCAGATAACCCCAGGGCATAAACATTCTCTTCCCTTATTTTTATGCATGTTTTGTATTTACAAATAGTTTATCATTGTCTCCCAAAAAAAATAAAGCTCTAATGATTTGGATAAATAGAAAGTATATTTCTTTCCTCATCAGATTCCTTGAACACAATGACTATTGCTCCATAATGCCACTCACAGAATTCTTGTCAATGTCAATGACAATTACAGAAGTTATGAAAAGAAACTATACCTGTAACCATTTTTCTTATTTGAACATTTCATATGTTGTTTTAAAAATGCTCATCTTTGCTGCAGGTGTATTAAAAAGATTACCTCAACATTTTGTTAAAAAAGAATGGTTATACTGTACCTGTGTTCTGTGAAATATATGCTAATACAATGTGAACCAAAATGTTATTTTTGTTGACCTAAGAACAATCATAGCTATTTATATCATGGAAGGCAATCATACTTTATTAGGAAGATGCATGTTTGCAAATGTTGTCAGGAAAGACAGCTAAATAAACTGTTATTTCTGTTAGCCAATTTGTATTGTTGCCAGCTCCACCCCCACCCTCTGGTCATAGATGGAGAGCCCTTGGACTGTTGCCTGATTAAAAAGAAATTCTTCTGTATGTCATTGATTCTCAGAAGGATATATAAGAGAACTTGCTTGGAATCAAAGGTATGCTATGTCAAGAGAAAATATTGTTCAAGAGCAAAAACAGTGCATATAGCTACACACCACACAACAGTATTACATACCCAAAGGAAACCAAGTCTTCAGTACAGATGCTTGATAACCTTGCCAAGAACCCATATGTTGCTGTTGGAAGAATATTTGCACAGCTTGGCATCTGGATCCTAATGCTGTCATACAACAGGGAATGAAAAGGGCATCTAAAACAGTGGGATAAAATGTTGTCCGTCACCTTATGATGGCCCATTTTTGCAACAAGAGAATTGTTTTCCTCTGTGCAGACTTTTTTATTAAAAATTCATATTTGCTGTTATTTACAGTGTTAGCATTTCTGTTACTGTGCTAATCTGAGTGGTGATTTGTTAAATAAATACATGGCCTGATCCTCAGCTGAAGATAGCAGGCATAACTACACTGAAATATATTGAAGCTATTTTTCTTTAATCAAGCTGAAGGCTTGGGGTCATTTCTAGGAAAGAACCTAAGCACACAAACCAGAAGATCGGTGGATTTTTATGTCTCTAAGTTCAAAGCTAAGATCAGTAGCCGCTCAAACCTAGAGGCATCTGAAGTCAGAGGGAGATTCCCTTTTGGATCTGAAGTTCTCTGGGAACCACAGTTCTTCCTTTTACACAGCTAGTCTTAGCTGCCGGCATCTAACTTTCAACTAAGTTCCATTTAGATCCAGAGACTGGGTGCAAAAGTACCCAAGGCCCATGTTGGGCATACTCAGAGTGTGGGTGAGTGCTATTTGTCAGTATCCACTTCCCTGGTGTAAGGTTTACCTTCTGCCCTCTTTCCCAATCTCACCTGCCATGTCTTGATGTAAATATAGAAAAGGGAGGGTTGACATCATGCAGAGGAAAGTGGATTAGCTGCAACCTAGAGAGATGATTTTACAGGGCTCCTCCATCCCTACACCCTGTCTCTTTCCTCCTGAAGCATTGATGGCAAGTTTTGTTTCACTGTCTGGCAGTATCAGCTTGCTTTCTTGATTTGACATTTGCTCACTTACTAATCAATATCTTGTCCCTCATAGGCACTCATGATTCTCCCTTTACCTAGGAGGTTCAGTGTCGTGGCCAAAGCAATACAGAGAATCTCACTTTATCCTGCCTTATGAGGATTCACAGCCACTGAACAATATGCATTAATTGCCAGCTGGCTATTGCCCCTCAAAGTGTGTCACTCTGTCCTTTATTACCCTCTGTCAGAGAACTAGGGCTTCATGGACTCAGCATCTCAACCCAAAGAAAGTGAATTGTTAGCTGCTGCCTGTTAAACTGCAAATATCTGCTGGGAGGAACAAAGTCCTATAAATATTAATTAACCAACGTCCATTAGTTCATGAGCTTTGGTGGGGTGTGATGAAAAACTAAAATACACTACTTGGTCCTGGCTGCTTATCAATTTGGATACTTAAAAACCTCCACAACAGACATCAGAAAAACAGAGAGAATAAAAAATAAAAGAATGTACTGTGACTCTTGGCTTACCACATGTCCTGATGTGCTACTCCACGTTTGCCCTGCTTCCACTCTCTTCAGTACTGTCTGGCAACTCTGGCCACGCTGTGTGTCCCAGCCCTGAGCATGTGTCCCAGCCTGCATTCTGCAGAAGCTTCCAATCTTCTCCAAACAGCCCTTAGCTCTGGGTCTGCCTTTGTCTGTTCCCTCTACTATGCACCCTGGATCCAAGAGCTGCCTGTTTCCTTTTGCCATTCCCCCAGAGCATCCTGTTGCACATTCTTTCTCTTGACCAAGGAGTTTCCTGGACCAGTAAAGTCCGGATATGAGAGCATGTGACTCTGGGTACCCAGCATTACAGTTTTCCCTCTAGGTGTTGCTCCTATCCAACCCACACCTGTTGTCACCAGGACTCCAGTCCATGAAGCAAACCACAGAAGTAATCTCCCTTTGGATAAAACATGAGAAAAAAGTTCTTTGTGGTGCATGTGTCCAGGGTCTGGAATAAACTCCCCCCAGAGGTGGTGCAAACACCTACTCTGGACTCTTTCAAAAACAGGTGGATATATTTCTTGCTGGGGTCACTTGATCCCAGATGATTTCCTGCCTATGGTGGTGGTGGTGGGGGGGGGGGGCTGATCCTGATGATCTCATGAGGTCCCTTCCAGACCCTAATATCTATGAAATCTCTGAAAACAGGTAAGCACCTGTGCACCCTGTTACGCAGAGCAAACTAAGAGCATTAAATTCAGCACAAAAACACAGCACTCATGGCCACTTTCATTCAGAACTATGCCCATAGGAAACCATGCCCAGGGAAGGTGGTAGTGATATCTGCATTTATATACCACTTGAGTAGTTACAGTATTCATGGATGAAGTAGAAGACCAGTTTACTCTTTACTGTGGGCTCTTAGAAATACAGCTACCATGAAAGTTTCCAAACATGACTAGGGGCTAGATTGGGTGAGGGGACTTACTATTATTCTTCCTCAAGATGGGCCACTGGGCAGCAAAGAACCCAAGATTTTTGGTGCTAGAGAACACAAGAAAGAGGGAAGCTAACAGTAACTAAGGGATTAGAATATTTGTTCTTTATTTCTTGTGCTTTTTACCCCCAAACAGGTGTGCAAAACTAGTTAATGGAGTTTCTGAGGAAGTTTTTCATATATGGTAAAGAAACAAATATGACTCTTGGTGGAATAGGTGTTGCCACATTTTATGCCTTCTCTGAAAACAGAAGGGTCTAATATCTGTGCAAAGTGCAAGCAGGTAACCATAATGGAAAAAAATGTTCACTGACAGCACAACTATCCATGCTGCATAACATAAGTAAGAATAAAGATTCTCTGGATAGAAGTCATGAGTTATTATCATAAACACACAGACCAGGCTGTAGAATCAGAGAGAACAGTGCAAGAGGAAGTGAAGAACAGGAAAGATACTTGGTAAAATGTTACTGCCAGAAGAAGGAAACTGAGAAAATATATTATAAATAAGCAATTGTTTTCAAGATCTTAGCGCAGGTACTACTGCTAAAGAAACCTCCTATAACTTAACTGGTTGAAGGAATCAGAAGCAAACCCTCTTTCCTTGAAGGCAGCATTTGCCGAGTGGTGGGAATTCTATGGTCACCACCTAAGAGGAGCAGGAATTGGACAATTGAGAAGCTGTGGCAACTAGGGATATTGATACCGCTCTAGAGATATTAATTTGCTATTCTCATCTGGAATCTCAGGAAATGTGGCACATACTCAGAGCCCAAATTCAGGATATGACAGAGAAATTGCCAAGATTTCTCAAGACTTGGACTATTGGTCTTCCATTTGCATGCATATGAGTACCAATGACTTCCAAGGATGTTGAGAGGATCAAAGGGGACTGCAAAGCTCTAGCCAGAAGGATAAAGAAGTTTGGGATACAGATGTTGTTCTTGCCAATCCCTCCTGTTGAAAGGATGCCTAGTCAGGGATTGTAGTAGCACTGCAGAATTGAATGTATAGCTATGAAGGAGAATTGGTTAGAAGGCTTGGGTTTCTTAAGCAGCAGGTAGATAGTTCATGAGAGGGTTGCTCTCTTGGGAAGGGTCCATGTAATAAAGACTGGGAAGAACATCTTTGGACATCATGGGTATTTTTACATGTGCTTCCAGTGAGGCACTGGGTGCTTGTAACAATGTGGGGTCCCCAGGGATGGCTGTGATGTCCCTAGGGCTCCGTGACTGTGCCAGCTTCACTCTATGGGTGCCATCTAACATCTCCTGCCATGTCTTGCTGGTCAAAGTAATAAATAGGGAGCCTGCCCTCGAGTTACAGCTCAGTTACAATCCTGATGGACCCCCCTAAATCCTGCGGCTTATTGGACCCCTTGATGGACTCTGCTCTTAGTAGGTGAGTCACAGGACATCCCAAGCCTTATGGGCTAGATGCATGGCTCCCCTTCCCTTTTAAACACCTTCCCTTTAACACGTCCTATGCCTTTCAGGCTGTAATTAAACATTGTCCCTTTTTATGAGTCCTAGATCTAGTTTGGCCTCCTGTTGTCATAGGCCCTGGGCCCCTGTAACAGTACCCTATCTGGTGCTGGGGTCTCTACACACCTTGCCACTGTGCCCTTCAGTGCTGGGCTCTCTGCAGCCCTGTCTCCATGCCCACTCTGGTGCTGGGCTCTCTGCAGCCCTGTCTCTGCTCTCTCTGGCACTGGGGCTCTACACAGTAGTATGCCCCAATGATGCCTCCTCCTCCCCAATAGCCTCAGTCGGGTCCACCAGAATACAAATAACAGCCAAAATATAACCCTGGGCTATAATGTAATACAAACAGTGCAGGGTGCACTCTGTCTTTTTAAAAGAGGCAAACTATTCCCTGAGCATTAAATGTCTTGCACCCCAGAGTACCTGATGAGCTCCTGGAGCTTCATTAGTCCCATACGCAGCATATCAGGCAGTCACAGCATCTCTGGGTAGTTCTTCTCTGCAGGAGCTCCTTCCCCTGGCAGCTGCCAGGGAATTAACAGCCTCCAGTCCCAGCCCTGGGGCTTATCTGCTGACTGGGTGCAGGTGCCAGCTAATTCCCTCATTAGCCTGCTGCCATGGCAACCTACACCTGTTTGGGTTCTGTTTGGCTTCTAGGGCTCTCTCTCTAGGCAGTTTCTGCCCTTAAAGGAGAAGGCACACCTTAGTGCCCTGCAACAGTGCTTTTAATTAGCAAGTCACACTAATTAAATGCACCCATGCATCATGTGTATCAGTGGCGCAGCATGTCTCTGCGCTGAGAAAATGGTGGTGATGCACTTTGCACTAAAGCACATCAAATATGTTTTATTTCAAAGTGCACCACTGCCATTTTCTCAGTATGGAGATGCTCTATGCCACTGATACACATGATATGCGAGGCTACCAGAGTGTGTCAATTCATGTGCTCCATCAGACTTGATTAATTGAGTCTGCTCTGACATGCTGGATTTCCAGTGTGTCAGTGCATGCTCCCCATATGTGTGTAAGCGCCCCGTATGACTAATTTGGTGAAGATTTTTTAACTAGGTTATATGGGGTATGGACAGGAAACCTCAAGAAGCAGTGGCAGGTTAGAATTATGGGATGACATCTAAGAGAAGAAATTAATTTCCTACCTCCAAAAGAAGGGATGGGAAACCAAAATTGAGTTAAGGATACAAGAGAGAAAAGAGTAGGTCTGCCTACAAAGAATCTTCAAAATCTACATAATAAAGGAGTATGGAAAGCCTGCAAGATGAACTTCAGATCACAGTATGTAAAGAAAGTGGTTAATTAGCATTACAGAAACTTCCTCAACTATGATTGACATAGCCGCATTAAAGGTGTAAGTTTTTTGTTTTGTTGTGTTTGTTTTTTACAGAAGTACAGTTAAATGAGGATACTGGACTTAAAAAAGGCAGATTTCAACCTTACTAGGTAATGAACAGTTGGTAGATAAGGCAAATTGCAAACTTAGTAAATATGTACTTCAGTTATGGCAGACTAAAAAAAAACACCTCTGTTCCTCATCCTTCGTATTAATTAGCTGTGTTTAGCTCCTTGTGCAGCATGTGGATTTTCTGCAGTGCCTTCTGGCATGCCTGTTCCTATGTACTGAGTGCTATTGGGTTGTGGATTCCAATAATCTAAAATATAGGCACAGTACAGATCAATTTGTAGGTAACTATATTCTTTATTTAATCTGGTCTCTACTCCAACCATGTTTCATTTGCTTTTGGGGATTATGATAACATAAGGCTGAATATAATTGTTTTAATCATTTATACATGGTGTAAATACTCTTCTACTTGCTGTAGTATTGCTAGAACTCTAGGAGATCTCAATTTCCCAGCTCACTGTCATAATATACTAAGCAATAACAAGTACAGTTTCATATGAGAAAAAGGTACAATTTCAAAAGAGCCTTGACCACAACTACTACTATGGATCCTGGTTGCCTAGAGAGTGCACTTCTGTGTATGATTTGCAGATACTGCTGAACTCAAGTTCACCAATTATGAAGAAAAGAAATTGTGGGTGTTACTTAGGGAAGCACTTGTGCACATCTAATTCAAGGCATCTTGCCTTATCTGATTGCAGCTCAGAACTGGAAAGGGATGTGAATATAAGCTTCTTTTTGAAGAAGCAAGTGGAAAGGAGGGGAGGAAGTTCCTTCCACATCACTTTTGGACTAGATGGGGAGAAGCTTGCATTATGGATTTAGGAGGCATCAGCACTGACCCCAAGGTGCTTCTAAAGCAGCAGAATTTTCCAATTATTTTAAAAACCCAGAGGTGAGTAAAAATTTTATGAGTAAGGCAGAAAGTGTGTTATGTTACTGAAGTAAAACCTGATCCAACTTTAAATTTTATTTTAGATAGTTCTTGCCAGTATCCATACTTGTAGAACAAAAATTCTCCTAACAATATGTACAGAATTACACTGCAGACAAAGGGCATCATTAGCTCATCAAATTTTAACATCTGTGCCCTGAGGGCTAACTGTGTCAACCAGGATTTTGGTGATCATGGATA
>NW_017729030.1:2736397-2738149 GCF_001723915.1 Gavialis gangeticus | reverse complement strand
TGTTGTGTTTGTTTTTTACAGAAGTACAGTTAAATGAGGATACTGGACTTAAAAAAGGCAGATTTCAACCTTACTAGGTAATGAACAGTTGGTAGATAAGGCAAATTGCAAACTTAGTAAATATGTACTTCAGTTATGGCAGACTAAAAAAAAACACCTCTGTTCCTCATCCTTCGTATTAATTAGCTGTGTTTAGCTCCTTGTGCAGCATGTGGATTTTCTGCAGTGCCTTCTGGCATGCCTGTTCCTATGTACTGAGTGCTATTGGGTTGTGGATTCCAATAATCTAAAATATAGGCACAGTACAGATCAATTTGTAGGTAACTATATTCTTTATTTAATCTGGTCTCTACTCCAACCATGTTTCATTTGCTTTTGGGGATTATGATAACATAAGGCTGAATATAATTGTTTTAATCATTTATACATGGTGTAAATACTCTTCTACTTGCTGTAGTATTGCTAGAACTCTAGGAGATCTCAATTTCCCAGCTCACTGTCATAATATACTAAGCAATAACAAGTACAGTTTCATATGAGAAAAAGGTACAATTTCAAAAGAGCCTTGACCACAACTACTACTATGGATCCTGGTTGCCTAGAGAGTGCACTTCTGTGTATGATTTGCAGATACTGCTGAACTCAAGTTCACCAATTATGAAGAAAAGAAATTGTGGGTGTTACTTAGGGAAGCACTTGTGCACATCTAATTCAAGGCATCTTGCCTTATCTGATTGCAGCTCAGAACTGGAAAGGGATGTGAATATAAGCTTCTTTTTGAAGAAGCAAGTGGAAAGGAGGGGAGGAAGTTCCTTCCACATCACTTTTGGACTAGATGGGGAGAAGCTTGCATTATGGATTTAGGAGGCATCAGCACTGACCCCAAGGTGCTTCTAAAGCAGCAGAATTTTCCAATTATTTTAAAAACCCAGAGGTGAGTAAAAATTTTATGAGTAAGGCAGAAAGTGTGTTATGTTACTGAAGTAAAACCTGATCCAACTTTAAATTTTATTTTAGATAGTTCTTGCCAGTATCCATACTTGTAGAACAAAAATTCTCCTAACAATATGTACAGAATTACACTGCAGACAAAGGGCATCATTAGCTCATCAAATTTTAACATCTGTGCCCTGAGGGCTAACTGTGTCAACCAGGATTTTGGTGATCATGGATAGATATGTGGCTTTCCTGGCCTAAACCCAAAGTTATTGGAGGCCCTAAGAGAGCCTTCTGCATAGAAGTTCCATAAGAGGTACACTGAAAGAGTGCATAAAGGGGTGCCCTGTTCCTGGAGCACTCCTATTTTTCCTTGCTGCAAGTAGTTAAAGGCTGATGACTCAGTTCCACCAATAAAAATGAAGTGGATCAAAACAATTTCTTTTACTGTCAGCAAGTTATTTGCTTTCAGAGAAAACAAAACAAATGCTTTGAGAAATATGTCTTAAAGAGAGAAGGAGAGAGAGAGAGAGAGGCATAATCACTGAGTGACACATTCAACTTCATACTTTATTAAATCCCGCCTCCTATAGCCTAAATATAGTCATGCACAGTTTCAATAGTAAAATAATCATTTTTAAAAGTCCTTTAAGGATTTGGGTAATAGGGGGATTTCTTCTGTCTGTTGTTTTCTGCCATGGAACATGACTAATCTACTTTGTAGAGGGATACTTATTAATTACCACAGCAGCACCTACGGACTGTACCCTATAGAGCAGTGGTTCCCAAACTCTGACAGATTGTGCACCACCAATT
>NW_017729030.1:2698772-2736358 GCF_001723915.1 Gavialis gangeticus | reverse complement strand
AATGTTCATCATATAAAGTAATTAGAATAAATCTGTTAATGCGTACCACTGACAGGCTGTCAGTGTGCCACTGGTGGTACACATACCATAGATAGGGAACTGCTCCTATAAAGTGTGAAGAAGAGGAAAGAAAAGAAATACTTACCAAGAGCTAAGGGAGCTGGCAAAAGAGAGAAGAGTGCCTCGGGAACCGTGGTTCTGGAGTAGTTGCTCCGTGCAACTAGTGTGGCACTGGAGAGCCAGAAGGGAGGGGCGCAGAGAGCCAGGGAGTAGGGATTGGTGTCCTGAAACCCGAGAAGCTGAGCAGGACATCCCCAGCAGTGGAGAGCCAGAAGACAACTGGCTACAAAGCTCTGAGGAGCTTAATTAGGCCAGGAGATACCAGCCAGAGAGACGCCATGGAGCAGAGTGGCATTTATGGTGGGGGAGCTATGCTGTGAAAGGGCCAGCCAGCAGAAAAGCAGCTAAACCCTGGTACTAAGGTACTGACATTTATATTATTTTATTTTTCCTTTTGTTTTTGCTGGTGCAACTTGTGCCCTTGCTTTAATGGGCCAGCAGCATGCTGAACTAGGTTGGCAGGACTGCAACCTGACCAACAGAAAGCAAGGGGAAATCCCCAGAAAAATCCCATAGGACAAGGGATATTGGCCTTGATGGGCTTCATTTTTTTTTCTGCTTTGTTTATGTTGTTTTGTGGGTGTTACTAGAGAGCATAACCTTTAGGAAAGAGGATAGGCAAAAAGCTCTCTCATAACCAACAGTGTGACTCACATGAGACTGAGGAAGAAGTCTGGTATTACATGTTGATTTAATTCCATTGAGATGACTGTCGAGATGCACATGAGTCTGAAAGAGAAACGAAAAGTTGCCTGTTAAGACCATAGTAAACAAATGGCGGTGTAACATCTGGGTGGTACTAGGCCAGGGTGTAGGGAAGGTTGGAGCTCCAGAAGAGACCTACATTGAGTAACCATCGTCCAGTGATGGTGTGACAAAGGCACCTTTCAGGCCCAGTATTAATATGCCTCTGCCCTTGTCTCTGGGCAAACCACCAACCATGCTTACTTGCTATGCCTTGTTGATAACTAACTATGATGTTAAATAGACAGGAGGCTGCCCTTCATGCGCCCAAATGATCATGGGCAATAAGTACACGCTTGTACCACCCCTACACATGTCCCATGCCTCACTGATGTCTCACTGTGTGATGATATTCTGACTCAGGGCCAGCCCAAACTAGGCACACATCTTTAGCAAACTGCCCACGTTGTGGCCACACACACACACACCACCCCCCTCTTACTGGGGCCTCATGCACTCCAGCACCTCTCATCTGGTCTCTGACATATTGTCTATCCAGGCCACACTCTGCCTTACTCTATGGAGATCCTCAGGCTTTTCTCTACTCCCTTCAGTCAGCCCTGGCACAGTCTTTTGGGGCCTCACCTGAACAGGACTGAGCAATTACCCAGCTATGGACCTACTTGACCCCTGGCCCCTTACCAGAAAACTACACCCCTGTCTTGGGCCACAACTCCACCCCTTTTCACTAGGGCCTGTGGTCGTCCACCCCTTAGGGCTCAGCTGTTACTTCCTGAGCTTAACTGGCCCCACAACTCTGCCCTGCAACTCTCAGGGCCCGGGGGCTTATATCCCCTTGGGCTCAGGTGCTGCTTATTCAGCATGCCTGGCCCCCACTCAAGGGTCCAATACCGCATAGGACTCAGACACTTCTCAATAAGCTAACCTGCCCCCCTGTCTTCTGGTAAACCACCTAAAGGTGTGGGCAGGGGTTTAGGTATCCCGACCTACCTTATATCTGGTAGGTTCTCAGTCCTGGTATTTAAGTGGCCCTGCCACAGGCAGGACCACCAGGCCTTCCTGTCCCAGCAGGGTGCAGTTTTAGATCATGCCCAGGACACTGAGGCCTCCTACTTCCCCATAGCCTCACCCTTACCCCTGGGAGCTCCACCGGGTGATGTTACTCCCAGCTCCTGCTGAACATAAACTGCTCTGCTTTTATAACAGAGCTCTCCAGAATGATCACTGTCCAAAATGGCCACACTAATCAGCCATCTGACAGATCCCTGCTTCAGTCCTTAAAGTGACAGACACCCAAAAGGTGACTGTCGCAGAGCACTTAGGTGCCCTGCTCCTGAGAACAGGGACAGCTCAAGAGAGGCCCCAGCAGTGAGAAGGGGGAGGTGCAGCTTCCAGTCACCAGGGCAGCACAGGTGCTGGTTGCTGGGGCACCCAGCGAAACCTGCTGACAGGAAGGGGCAGGGCTTAGCCCTTCTTAAACCCAGGCAGGAGGCCAGGGTGGCAGTTCTCCTCTGTCAGCCAAGGAGTGGGCAGCTCAGCCAGTGCGGGGAGAAGGGCAAGGATTGACTGCATGAGTATCCACTGGTTGCTGCCATGGGCTGGAGTATTTTTCCTGGTAGGGATCAAATGTTGTTTGACCGGATGGTTTAGTTTTACGTTATAGCCCAGGGGCTTTGTGCTTTGTGTTTACTGTTTACCGGAGGACTGGGTGAGGCTATTAGGGGTTGGAGGAGGTCTCATAGGGACTCCACGGTAGCGTGGGGGTCCTGGCACCTGAGAGGGCGCAGCATCTTGGGGGTGCATTGACCCCAGCCCTAGAGTGAAGGGGGCAGCAAGTAACCCTGAGAGCGAGAAGGGGCAGCGACGAGCCCCAAAAGCAACGGGGGGCAGCAAGGAGCCCCAAGGGCAAGAGGGGGAAGCAAGGAACCCCGAGAGCAAGAGGGGGGCAGCAGGGAGCCCTGAGAGAGAGAGGGGGCAGTGAGGAGCCCCAGGAGCAAAAAGGAGGGCCAAGACATAACAGGACCCAGGTCAGATCACATCAGCACCATCTGCGAGGCTTGGGCTGCGGTGTAGGGTAGGAAAAGGAGCCGCAGGTAGCTCCCCCTGTCATCAGGGCGCATAGAAATGGGCAGCCTCCCGTTGATTACAACAATCTATTAATCAAATAAGATCAAGGTGTGGCAGGAGAGTAAGTAGGTGGTTGGCCCATTACAGGAGGGTGGAGCCTCCCCTGGAGAGGCTCCGATAGTGTACTCCTGTCACAGTGACAGACAGTGAGAATTATCATCTCTTGGTTGTTATCATGCTAAAACATCAAGTCATGGCAGGTGAGAGTCAGGACCACCACTACAGAATACAGGCAAGTGTTTGCAAAGCTAACAGTCAAGGTCAGGAAGGTACCCAGGGCTGTGCCCTTGACTTTAACCAGGCCAAGCCCTGACATAGACCTTGTAGTTTAAATCTATAATGAGATATATCAAGTGAAGGAAAAAAAAGAGGGAGGATTATGGAAGACTGAAAGGATCACAATTAGTGGTAAGTGTCAATGTTGGAATGCCCATCGCTTAGTCATTGCTGAATGTTTTGCAGGTATCACAAGGGAGAGAATTTCAAAGGGTATTCCACAGTCTTTGGAGCTCTTAATGGGGAACTAGACCTTATATACATGTCTTTCAAATTGACAAAGTAAAATATAAAGAAAATAGACTTATTTCCCCTCATTTATTTTTATCAGGTATAGTAATCATATTGGTCCCATCAAACCTTACAGCCCCAGACATATACACAATAAATTGATTAAATTACTCTCATGACTAAATATTTGCAGGATGTAGGCCATTTGTACATGCACATATTTCGTATAAGAGTGTGACTTTCCCCTTTGATCCTGTCCTTTTAAGGAAACAAAATACTTTTATAGTTCTTCATGAGATAAACATGTCTTGGGAGCAATATGTGTTTTATGTATGTGATCAAGGAATTCAAGCAATGAAAGAAGCAGACAAATTGAATATATCTAGCAGAACAGAGAACCTTACCATTATAAAATATTTATTTTTCAATAGCAACGATTTTTAAAATTCTTATATACTGAGTATAATAGAGCTATAACGTTAATTTTGTTTCATTACAGCTAATCAGGAACCCCAAGCAAATGATTATTTATCTAAGAGCTGCATTAATTTCATGTATTTATGTGCCAATGATTATTTCTATGTAGCAAAACCATATACCTAGACTACTAGCAGATCTGCATGACAGATAACTTAAGAAACATCCCGTTAGTCACTGTTTTAAGACAACTCTCATATCCATTAACCTTGTTCTGAACTTGTTTATATATATCTGTAAAAACATACTCAGGCAGTTATAATTGAAAAATAGATAAATCTATCAGTTAAAGTGTTTTTCCTGAGGCAAAGCCAATGGCTAAAACTCTGCCATATAGTTAGCTATCAGAACTCTAGACTATGCCTGTCAATGCTACTCAACTTTCTAAAAGTGAACAAAGGAATTATAATTTAGTTATTTGGATAATTTACAAGGATTTTTTTTCTTCATCTTACTTGGTGCATGAAACTGCTTTTGAAAGTTTAGAGTTGTTATATACTTCAAGTTTAATCTATACTGTAATATATGGTTAGAGGTTTATACTTTAATAGATGTCTCTTTTTATTTGATACTCACTGTAATTTTTTATTTTACTTGAAGTATACTATATGTTAAAATGCTGGGCATAACGAATTAAGTCTTAGCCATAACCAGCACCATTAAGATAGTGAACATAATGTGGATCAATTGCTGGACTGCACACTTACAGCTATTCTGCCTCAAGTGAAAACATATATTCACCAGAAGGCTCACAAATATTCCAGGGTAATTTGTTTCTTGTTTGATTTACTGAAATGCCAGTGGACTTTACCTAACAAGACTATTACAGCAAATGAGTATTGTGTTTCATTCACTAGTTCCACAAAAACACTGCAGAGTTTTGCTTCAGTGAGATGAAGCTGCTACTGACTCATAACTCTCCAAAGGGTAATGATATCAACAAAACCCACATGAGGATTTCTGACTTTAATAAGGTCCTGATTTAGAAACCATTAATAACTTTTTATTGATCATAACAAAATCCTCATCTGATTTCTGGTACTATGAAACCCCAGTCACAGCACAAAGTCACTTTTTTTTGATGAAGATAAAGCTGAGGGCCTGCTATTTACCTTTTTTTAAATCCACCTCCTCTCCCCACCCACTGACTTCTTTGCTGAGATGCACAGACACATTCTCTAAGAAACAAAGTTAGCTTGTGTGAGCATTGGCTTTTTCAGGTATCCACATTTTTCCCAAGGGTGTGCTATGGTTCTGGCTTTAAGAGTCACTTAATAAAATTGGAATGCAAAAGAGAAAATAATACTACTGTTACTGATCAGAATTCAGAAGTAGTTTAAAGAACTGCAAGCTGTTACTATTTCCTTCCATCAGCTGTATTAATTCCATTTTAGTCACACAGATGGTGTGTGTACTGCTCCCTGCTGTCCTTTGTGTTGCTGCTCCAAAAGGAAAAGTACATTTCTTTGTGTGACCAGAATCATCACAAACCATTTTTGAAAGTATTCCTATGGGCGTAATAAGAGTAATCACTAAAAATCAGGAGGTTTTCCCTAAGTTACTATATTAATCATTCTCTTGATTTGGGAAGGACAGAGCTAAATTATTTTTAAGAGTCCAGACAATTTTCTTCTCTTTTCCCTACATGCTGAATAGAATATGGAGACAGGGTGGCCTGGGGACAGAGATAAGGGGATGCACATTTAATCTGCGTCCATGTTAAACTCCTAAGAAATATATATATTTGAATATATTTCTCAGGAGTTTATCATGGATACAGGTGAAGCACAGAGTGTATTATCTTTTCCACACAGGACTTCCTCAGACTCCAAGTAAATTTCAAGACTGGGTGAGGCAAGGATTCCCAACTATCATAGCACCAACATGAGACAATGGGACAGAGTGCATGCTTAGAAAATGTGCTGATGATCCCACATCAGGTGGAGTTTCAGATACTCTGGAAGGTAGGAGTGTGATACAAAAATGACTTGGATAAACTGGAGAAATGGTCAGAAATCAAGCAGATAAAATTCAAAAGGACAATTCCGAAGCCTCACACTTGTGAGGGAATAATTGCACGCACAAATAAAAACTGGGAAATAATTGGCTGGGCTGTAGTACTGCAGAGAATGATCTGGCCATTACAGTAGACTGTAAGCAGAATGTGAGCCAACCATGTGCTCTGGTTGCAAAAATCCAACAGCATCTTGGGTTGTACTAACGTGAGTATCACTTGCAAATCATAGACGTGATTCTTCCTTTCTCTTCATTACTGGCAAGGTTTCAACTGGAGTACTATGTCTAGTTTTGGGCCCCACAGATCGAGAAATATGTAGACAGATTGGAAAGAGCTCTGCAAAGAGGGACAAAAATGATTCTTTCAGACTGGTATCTGCCTGGGCGCTATGACTTGTGAAGGAAGGTTGAAAAAAATAGGTTTATTTAGTCTGGAGAAAAAGAGATTGTGATTGATAACAGTCTTCAAATATCTGGAGGATGATTACAAAGAGGATAGAAATAAACTGCTTTCTGTGGCCATAGGGGAGAGGACTAGGAGCAATGGCCTCAAGCTACAGCAGGGGAAATTTAGGTTGGAGATTAGGAAGAAGTTTCTGACTATGAGGCTGCTCAAGTATTAGAACAGGCTATGTTGAGAAGTTGTGGAATCTTCTTCCCTGGAAACCCCTTCCAGCCCTACTTTCCTAGATCCTACAAGCTGAGTATTTCAATGGGCTGACTCATGTGGAAGATGAGGAAAATCTGTGGGAATGCTTATGTTAAGAAGTCACTTCCCATAATTTTAATAGCAGAAGAGGTCACAGTATTTAACATATTTTTTGTGGAATAAGTTGAATTATTATTAAGCAACTAGGGAACAGACACCCATTATGCTAGACACTGCACAAGAAAGTAACAAAGAGATGGTTACTGCCCTGAAGAGCTTTTCAAGAGCATTTAAATAATGATGTACCAAGGAAAAGACAGACAATAAGGTAAACACACATACTTAAAAACGAATGCTACTTTAAGATCAGACTGACATTAGGGGAATAGAGACTTGTGAGACTCTGAATTAGAAGGAGAAGCGGAAGGCTTGAGTTTCACTTCAAGAGACTATTTATTTAGTTTTGCATTTTATATTTTTAAAGATTGTTAAGGACACCTTAATTTTAGGATGGGTACTCTTTTACCAGCATATTTTTTTTAAAACCTAAGTACAGATAAATTGTAAACTTGTCTGTAATTGATGAAAACAAGATCATCTCATTTTGATCCCTTAATCTGTCTCTGTACTTTGAAGAGTTGCAGTCTCTCTCAAGGAATAGATTAGGTTTTAGTATAACATGTTGTTTACTCAAATATTTATTCTCATTGGAACCAAGATTTCACATTGTAAAACCACAGATAAAATGTCTTCTCACAGGCTGCATCTACATGTGAGCTTTACTGCAGAGGTGACAAATTAGCTCTCTAGTAAAGCATCACCATCTGTGCATGTGCCCCTATTAGGGTGCAGTAAATTAAATAATTACGCTTTAGGATAGTACTGTATGGGACAAATACTATCCTACAGCAGAGTAGGTACATGCACCAAAATGCTTACATGTAGAAGGTGACCAGGGCTGCCTGGGGCACAAGGGTGCTGTAGTGTGAGGGATTCCTACCAGTTAGCTCTACAATGTAGTACTTTTCTGCGTCAGCCAGCACCTCTGCAGCACAAATTTTCTGGGACAGAGAAGCCCCAGGTTGGCAGGCTGACCCCTGGAGTCCCCTACTAGGTGAGGCTGCTCCAACCCAGCTCAATGTGCTGTGGTTCTGGGCGCACAAGTAAACAGTGAGCCCAGAAGCAATGAACTCCAGCATGAACTATGCCAGAGTTTATAGCTACGTGCCAATTGCATGTGTGGATGCACCCACAGAGGTTTCAATTAAAAACGTATCTACATATTAAGAAGATAAAGGATATATATTTTAAAATTCCATCTACTGTAGAAATACTACATAGAAAACAACATAAATATTTCGATAAACAGATGGAGAAAGAGATAGAGAGAAAGAAATCAACATTCACATTATTTGCACCTAACATGAATCTTTTAGCTTCTAAATGAATGCCACGTTTTGCTGTTGTGATGCTTCTGAAAAATGAAGATAGTAAAACAAGGCCTTTAGATATCCTTAGAACTAGCTGATGGCATATAGGCCCTTTAAGGAGTGTATCAATATATACATAATACTAAGCTTTTAAATAAAATTGATGACTCACACCTCTAAGGAATAATTGTAATGCAATATTTTATATTATTAGCTGGAAAAGCAGTGTTTCAGATTTAAAAAAATACTCATGAGTCCAAAATAGCAGAACAACAATCAAGGCATTAAATTGGTCCTGAAGTAATGAGCTTTCCCCCCACTACTTCAGTATTACTTAAATAATCATGCTATTTTGCAGTCAAATAATGATTTTGAATAATTTTTAGAATAGCATGAAATTGCTTTTAAATTCCATATAGATTTGAATTAGAGTTAGTAGAATATGGTAGGTGAGCTACAAATTATCTGCTTTTATCTGTTTAATTCACAGTACCTGATGTTAAAGGAAGAGCCTTTTTCATATATGATATGAAATAACCCATAACTCATTTCTTAGGATTTTTAGTCATATAGGATTTGCAGTTCTGGTTTAGACCACTGCTCAGTGTAGTCCAGTAACTTTGACTTTTGCTACAGCAGATGCCTCCAACGAAGATGCAATGAATCCCATAGCTGACAATTCTGGGGGAAAAAAACAATGTGTCCCTATAGCACGTTTTTCTTATCCTCTTCTCATCAGTTGGCTTATACTCTGAAGCACATATTTAATGCAAAAATAGATGATCTCACTTCCAAGTTTAAATGCCTAATTTTGTAGATTTTTTCTTTGAAAACAGATACACACTGAAGGGAAAACTGAAAGTTGCTCATTATATAGGTATCATTCTCATCTGTCAGTTAACTTTAAGTTTTTATTGAGACTCCCAGTGAACTTGGCTTGAAATATATTAAATACAGAGGAAAAGGGACTTGGGTCACTGTAAAATAGTTGAATATTCTGTTCTTTGCAATGTCTTTCACAGGGGGAAGAGTAAAAGTTTTTAGAACATTAAGTCATGGTGAGCCGATGCAACTGTAATTGCTTATTGGCTTTTGACTTCTCTGTTTACTTATTTTTCTAGGCTTCTCTGGGTGAGAGAGGAAGATGTGTCTTGGCAACCTTAGGATCTGACCAAACGTGTCTATCCTTTTCTCCCTAGGACTTCCACAGCTGAATAGGAAAACAGTTGAACTGAAAAAACAGGACAAACAAAACAATATCATCACATTATCACGTTCATACATTCATTATATTTAATTCTTGCCATCCTGAAATACATTTTGGAATGGATGTTTTATCAGTGAGAGATTTGAGTCCAGTTTTTGATCTCTTATGAAAAAAGGCCACATTCTTAAAAATAGTCATTTGTTTTTCATTGATTGTTGTATTCCTTTATCAGGTCTTGGTCTGGAGAAGAAATTGGGTATTGATATTGACAGAGATGGTTCAGCATATACCTGGATTAAGTATGTATATATTAGACAGATGGATAAGAAAGCAGGGGCTTAAATGCATTTAACCAACACATAAATAAATGTGCTATTTTTTCAAGTGTCCTTCATACCAGATGGATATGATTTTATCGAAATCTTTTGCTTCATGATTAATCATTCTCACAGTAGAATTAGCTGTCATACCACTGAGCCACATACATCTATAAATTTAGAATTGTTCATATTATAGCAATAAAAATTATCATTGGCTAAGATAAGGCCTACTTAGTATTGTAGGAAAAGGCGAACTCATTAAGTTCCTAAAACTAAGCCTTGTTGGCTAATAAGGTTGCACCTTGGAAGTTAACAGACAAAGATGTAAACAACATAGGAGGAGTCAAGGGGGTGCCTCAATGCCAGCCCACATGCCTCACAAGGCCCCAGAAAAATAATTTGTGGCCTAGGACCCCTGTTCCAGGTACTGCTTCCCCTATAACTTTCCTGGTCCTACTTCTGAACTCTCTGGGCTCCCCCTCTCTCCAACTTCTGTTTCTCAGCCTCATCCTTGGATAAAGGGCAGAGCAGTGCAGTTCGCAGGGCTGAGGAAATTTGTGGCTGGGGGGCATGGAAGAAACTGTGGATGTAGCATGGTGTAGGAGTACCAGTGTGGTCCATTGGGCCATGTGCAATGGTGTGGGGGTGTTTGTAGCCAGGAAGGCTTCCGTCATGCAGAAGCTGGACAGCCCTGGATTAGTTGGTTAAGGACTGCGTAAGGCATACACTCTGTATATTCTTTCTCTTATGCTCTATCACATCTAACGTACTCTACTTTTACCTGCCAACTTGGTAATTTATTAGACTGCAAGAGGAATAAACAGTTAGCAACAGGAAGAAACATACAGGCTGCATCTACACAAAAAGCTACATCATCATAGCAATGTGCTACCTTGCTACAGTGTGTCACTATGGCGACATTGCTGCTAAAAATAACCATGTGCTGCCAGAATGGCACAGTAATGGCTGTTACTGTGCCGTCACTTAGTACTTCATTATAAAGCAAGTAGTAAATGACAGCGCAGTAACAACTGCACCATGGGGGATGGGGCGGGGAAGGGGTACGTGCAGATGCACCCACAGATATCTAACTGTATCTGTATGTGTTTGCCTGTAATTTGATTCATTGAAGAGTGAGAGATGTGTAAAAAGAGTTGTATGTTTTGGGGCAACTTTGGATCTGTTGTACCCTGTCAGTTTGCTTGATCACGTGATTTACAGTGAATAAATATTATGCGCTTCATACTTAATGGACACTTATTTAAACTTACAGCTGTGGGATGGGGAGTTGTCTCCTAGAAAGTTTCATCTGGAAGTTACCTCATTAAAATAATAGGGAAGAAACAGTTAAGAACTGCATTAATGATATATTTTGCTATCAACATGCATTAATTCTGCATGTTATACCAGTCAAAAATCTGTTTGGGTATAATTATTGAAAAATGGTATATTGGAAAAGGTTTGGCTCTTGGGTTTTCTCCACTGGCACTAATGAGGTAAATACTGTGAAATGTGGCATGTGGATAAGTTGTGTTCTGAGTTTTTATTGTGAATCAGTTGTAAATTATGCTAGATCTCTGCCACAGGAAAAATGTAATTTCACTTAAGCCTATAAACCCATTTTGAGTGAATGAGGTGTTTAAATTGTAAAAATCACAATCAGGGAGATATTAATCAGTATGGTTTCAGCAACAGAAGTAGCTCCAAATATGGCTAACTTCACTTTAAAAAAAAAATAAAACTACACCTGTCTTGAATTTCAAAAGTTTTTTTTTAGTGTTTTTACTTTGCAAGAACAGGCTTGCCAAGAAGAAACTGAAGCTTACAATATGTTCAAACAGTTTTGAGAGACTTCAGTAATGGTTTAAGGTATTCTTTTGTGTTTGTTACTGACTTGAAGACAGTAGCATATATAATTCTGGGATAGCGCTTAGATGTACTAGTCAATTTTGTTGTAACCATTCAGTAGCTGAGTTAAGGAAATTGTGCAAATATATGAAGAAGGACAGATCCAGAGAGAGTGCAGTGGCGTGGCTGCACCCTCCTTTCTGACCATGTGGTAGGAGCAGTAGCTAGGGTCTTTTTGAAGTCCTGAAGATAAGAATTGCCCTGCTTCCTTCCTCTCTGTGTTCAGAGGCACATCCCATTCTCCCTTCCCTGGCCACTGTCCCCACTGTCCTGGAAAATAGTGGAGCTCATGTCTCACTTTAGCTGGGCTACATGGGGGCTAGTCTCAGGTCAGGACAGTGGTAGCAGTGGCAGTGGTGGGTTGGGGGGTTCCCTCTTCTCGTGCCTTCTTCCAGGCTGGCAGTGAACACCAGGGGAGCTGGAAAAGAGGGGATGTCCACCTGATGTTGCTTCTGTCAGTGTTTTGGGCTAAGACCAGCCCTTATGCAGCCTGGCTGAAGAGGGACAAGAGCCCATGTCACCCAAACGACAACACAGACACTGGCAGTGTCAGGTGGGGGAGGAGGGAATGGAAGGAGATGGGACAGGAAGGGGTGGGGAGGGAGCTTGCCTTTGAGCAGGGAGAAGAAGGGAGGGAAACCAGAGAGTAATTCTTACCTTCTTCAACATTTAAGAATGTCCCCAGCTGCTGCTTCCCTGTGTGGTCCACTTGCCCTGATGATGGAGAGAGGGAGGTGGAAGCTAGAAGCAGGGAGTGCAGCCACCTCTACAGTGCCAGATGTAGTTCCTGCACCCTGTCCTTTGTAAGGTCCTGGGTCTACCTCTGTGTATGAGGGTATAAGGTAATCCTTGCAAAAGGATACAGTCTGAAAGTATGAGGCCTACTAATTTCACTGGTCACAGCAGCAAAGAGAGAAACTAAGTGTAATGGACTGAGAGCGAGTCTACATGTGCATTTGATGTGGGACCAATTTACTCCCAAGTAAACTATTTGTGAGTAAACAGTCCAAGGCAGGGCATTTACACATGCAAGGAAGTGAAAGCAGATTTGTTGCTAATGACAGAAAACTGATCCTGCTTCCTGGTTCCCTGCAATGGGTTCCTGCCACCATTGGAGGGATCTCTAGGCTGAGGACATTACACCCTGCCCCTGAGGGCTACCCACTTCTGGGGTGGGGACAGTGTCTCTCTGCTCCAGTAGCAGGGAGCTCCAAGCCCCCTGCTTTGAGATCATGATTTGGGAGCAAGGGGCTGGGAGACCCTTATCTCTCAGCACCGGCCCCATTAACATAGAGCTGGTGCTGGGAGTTAAGGATCTCCCAGCATTGGCCCCATGATGCGGCACTGACCCTGGGAGCTCCCTGTTGGTAGGGGCTGGGAAGTCTGTTCCCCACCCAACTCCATAAGCATGGAGCTGGGTGGAAAAGTAAGCTGGGGAGCTTGTTCCATGCTCAGCTCTGCACTGCGGGACTGGCGCTGGGAAATAAGACTCTCCTAGTCCCCCGCTTCCTGATCATGATGGTGGAGTGGAGGCTGGGAGATAATGATTACGAATGCAATCTCAGAACAGGGGGTTTGGCTCTCCCTGCTGCTGGGGCAGAGGGACATAATCCCTACCTGGGCTACTGTGGTGGAGCCTGCCCTGGCAGCAGGCAGCCCCTGGGGGCAGGGAGCAATCTCCTGCATCCTAGTGGATAGCTGACCAGGAACAAATTTGCTCCCAGTGGATGGCTGGGAAAATTTGCTCCCAGTCAAGCATCTACATGAGCACTACTGTGCCATTATTAATTGACAGTAAATTTGCTGCTTGCATTTTCAGGTGACAAATTTAATCCTGATTAGGGAGGCTTACTGCTTTGTAGGCATGTGCACATGTGGGCACACATGCTTACTATGCAGTAAACAATGGTACTGCACAGTTAAGCATCTCATGTAGATGTGCCCTGTGTAAGTGAACTGTAATGCACTGTAATGTAAATGTGCAACAGCAAGGGGAGCAGAGACCCTGGGGGCTAAAAGACAAAAGGCAGAGGAAACAAGAAACAGCAGCACAATGTGAAAAGCAGCAGCAGAGCACAGATGCAGCAGCAGAGGGAAATGGCTGAAGACTCTGGAAGAGTGATGGAGGCAGGACTGTTGGACTGTAGTAGCAGGACATGGATGTGCAGACAGCAACTGAGTGCTCTTAAGACTAGAGGCTGGTTTGGGACACATCTGGAGGTGTGGGCGGGTACAAGGTTCTTTGAATGTCTGTACTTTGCTACTAAGTGTTTGTTATTATATACCTGCTCTTGAGTGAATACACCACAGTGTTAGTGCTTGTTATCTGTTATTTAGCTTCTAGTGTATGTACTTTAATATTAATATTTATTCTCTCTAGGCTTTTGGATTGTGACTCTAATCTCCAGCATTTTCTGTATAAAATTGGGAACCTTCATTTTGGCTTCCTGTGCCAGTTGCTGGGGTTGCAGGATTTTTTGAATAAGAAAGCCTGGAATTAGTCATTTATGATGCATTTGAACTTTTGAAATGATTCTGCTTTACTGAAAGGGCTGAGATTCAGTGTACAGGAGACTGGGAACTAGGGGGAACAGTACCATTGGATGAAGGAATAACAATTAAAGTGGAATGAGAAGGCTGAGAAGTGGAGAATGGGATGAAAAACCCCCATGAATGAACAGATGGGACTGGGATAATTTGGAGGGTTGCTTTTGGGGAAATGGTCAAGAAAAATGATGCAATTACTCTGTTGTCAACAAATATTAGTGAAAATCACTGGCAAATTATGTGTCCTCTCCTGTTACCTCTGGTCCATGTAAAGTATTATAATCTTTTATTATATCAATTACTAACTTAGCTCAGGTTTGACCAGTGGATGTTTAGGTTTCAAACCTGCTAATAGCACCTGTGGGTACCATGTGATGATGATGATTTGGTTTGTTCTCTTGAAAAGCTAGGAAATTACATTTAAAATTTTGCATTGAAAAACACAAAAGTCAGGATATGCCAGTTGGGTATGCAGTCTTATTTCTGCCCTTTTGTGTACACACAACCTTTCATTATAAATTCAAATACATTTTTTAACATAAGACCCTGGGCTCATTCAGTGCACAGGCTGTTGTGTGCTCTGGGGATTGTAAATGCTGTGTAGTAAAGGGGGCTGTTATCCATGAATGACTCTTCACTCATTTGTTTCAGAAGCTGAAAGGCAAGTAATATATGAGGCATGTATTCTCATATGTAAGACAGTAGAATGCTGCCTTTGAAAGCTGAATTTTATTCTTCCCTCTGCTTAAAGGATTCCTATGTGATGTTAGGCAAGTTACTTAATCTGACTTTTAACAGGTGGTCACAAACTGTATGCACATTTATTGGGTGCCCAGATTCACCAGCTTGTGTGTGATATGAAGAAGTGCTGAGGACTCAGAGCAGCAACTGAAGTCAATATGAACTTTTCTTTGAACATAACAAGTGGTATATCATGCTAAGTACTCTGAGAAATCAGTTCCTAAAGGCTTCAAATTGGGAACCTAAACCTAGGGGATCCATTTGACCATAATCATTCTATGCCTCAGCCTCCAATGTGTAAAAAGCAGATAATTTTACCACCTCATTTTGCAAAGTGTGATGAAATCATATTAATATATAAGAAACACGCATATACTACAGCAATGATCCCCATAAAAAAAGTTCATGAAAAAATAATTATTCTGTCTTCTTACCAATGTTTGTATAGCATGCAATAGATTGGGTGTTAGGACACACACTGAACACTCAAGAGAAAACTAATATTGAATACCAACCCATTAAATGTGCATCATCCATCCTGTATAATGAAAGAGGCATGAGTCTTGTGGAATAAATAGTACATGATCATAAAATTAACTTTGTAACAAAGTGTATATTCATAAGGTCGCCAAATGAAGGTTATACAAACAAGCTTACTTCTAGCATTTCCTAATTTTTGAACTTTATAACCTAAGTAATGCTTTTAAAACATATTCTTCTATTTGGTATACACACCCAACACACATTTTTCAACATTTGGAGGTTATATAAAATGATTACTTCTATCCAGCATCATTCTGTTATGGTACCAGGGTAAGGAATGTTTTCATTCTCTTTTCTTCTATTTTATCATCATCCATAATAGTCAGCCACAGTTGGTTAGATAAAATAGGAAATGGTTTGGGGATTCTTGTTGGGAAGTGCTCAGAGATATAAGTCGTTTGTATTTTTCTGACCAGTCCATCAATCAAAAGTGTTCTAGTACACTATGTATGTAAAATAGAAGAGCATTTGAACCAATGCCCTTTTTGGGACTGCAGTTGAGAGCACACTGTCACTAATCTATTAAATTCTGACATCCAGAAAGAAGAGTTCATTTATTTTACACTCTTTGATAGGCATGATCTCTGGAAATTATTTGCTGAACATTGTCAAAGTAAGATGTATATCATTTTTCCTGATGGCCGATATGGGTGATATCCATGAAAAAAGAATACAATCTCTGCTGGTCTGGGAGGCAATATTTTAACTTAACAAATATACTCCTAAGATTTTCAGAACCATAGATACTTTCCTCAATAGTTGTCTCAGCAGGAGACTGGTTCTAATCCACAAATATAAATGTATCTAGGTACTAAAATAGTTTCCTTAGCATTGTATCATCCATATAACTTACCTGGAATACATTTTAGCTTTTGCATATTTTGCAAAATTTGCACTAAAAAGTTTAGGTGAATAGGTATTGTTTATTGATACCAAGCCTTCTAATTTTTCTGATTCTCCTCCCCTCAGCAGTCTTTATCGTGTTTTTTTTCCTTCCTCTATCAGTTACCATACCATACCTTCCCATCCCCTGTTTAGCAGAGGCCTGAACCTGCTTTCTATGGTTCTTTCTCTCTCTTATGTCTGAGGATGAAGTGCAAAGTCTCACCAGCACTGAAAAGTGAGATTTTCCTATAGATCAGCAGAAAGTTGTTCCGCACAGGTGTTTCTGTAATTAGGATACATTGTGAAAATCCTTAGTGTTCAATGGCCCTCACAGTCCTGGTTCCACCTCATCAGTCACATGTCATTTTAACTCCACCCCTTGCCCTGAATCTTGTTCCACTAAGGGACTGAAGCTTGTGAGAGAACAGTTCTGCAGCTGTGGGGCTAACACCAAGATGCAAATTATATTTTTAAACGTTATTTTTTCAAGTTTCTCTATTGTTTATTTTACTGTTTTGTATTCAACAGTAAACTAAAACTAATTAGACAGAAAATATCATCCTCTTTTTTGTTAGTCTTTTAGGGGGAAAAAAAGAGCTGCTTGTATAATTCCATTACCATTTCATTGAAATACCTTCTGTGGAAATGTTAACCTTGAAAATAAAATAGACTCCTTTCTAAACATCTTTAATATTGTGGAAGACCTCACTATACAGTGTCTTGAAGTACTCAGATGGCCCCAGATAGCTTTGGTAGAAGGCAATTGGATTATCCTGAGCCACTGGCAAGATAAATTACCTCCAACTTACTCAAAATGATTAAAGAAAAAACTATATGATTCATCCAGTACAGAGAATTTCATTTAGTAGATGGCAATAGTGAAGGCAATAGCTGGAGTTCTATTGATGAGACACTGAGTTGGCACCTGGCTCCAATGTACAGATTAGCCACACTATAGTTTTACTACTCTCAATGTCTTCATTGATAGCTTTAAGTTCTACTTTTTACCCTTTAAACTATTTCAGTATTTTTTAATAAACAGTTTTTTTCTTGTTATTTCATCCATTTTTCTTTCCTTTTCTTTCTGATCTTCTTACCATTCACATATAAACTGGTGTATATTGCATAGCTAACTTTGTTATCAGTAACACCCTCCCTGCATTTACCTAGGATTCTGATTAAAAAAAGAATTAGGTACCTAGAGTACTGTAGAGCTCTAAATGAAGTACTCCACAATAAAAAAGCCCTGCTTCATCCCTTAAGTGCCTTTATAAGGTGAAAAGCAGTGCCAAGCAAAGATAGCCAAGCTAGTGGCAAAACTATGTAAGATACGAAGATCCCTCTTTATTTCCAGAAATTCCAAAAAATAATTTATATATATTTATGATATATATCCTGGTATTGTGATATATGATATAATTATTCATTGTACTTTTTAGAATTACTGATTCTTAATTGTGTTTCACCAAGGCCTTGTCTACGAGGTCTGCTAGTACAATTATATTCCTAGTAACGATTCAACTCATATCCAAACATTCTGTTTTGGTGATACACTGCCACTTGCCCCACTAGCCGAGATTCTGGTTTTCTCTACTTAAAAATTGCAAATTCTCTGGTAAAAAATCCTAAATTCACTCTTTAAAGTACCCCAAAATACATGTTCTCCCATGATTAAAATGAAATACCACTATACTATATATATATATATAGAGAGAGAGAGAGAGAGAGAGAGAGAGAGAGAGAGCAAGAGAGAGAGAGAGAGAGAGAGACAAAATGTTTTATTGATATATTTAGAATTTTAGAGCAATTTGGAAGCCTGCCAGTGCTTCTATCATCATAATAAAATAAATTCTGAATATCTATATCCTTTGGTGTTGGCTTTTGATTTTTTAATCAAAGAAAAATCAGAGCTCCCCCTGACCCCTTTGCTAACCAGGATGTGGGGACAGCTGCCCCTGCTGCCACAGCTTCCACCAGCAGGTCCTATCCTGTCTGGCAGTTGGGCACACAGGGTGTGAGAGTTGGTGCGGATGTGGGGTTTGCAGGAAGAAGATGGGGAGGTGCATGTGGGGTCCTTGGGGGTGTGTATGGTGTATGTGGGGTTTGTGGGTGGGCTTGTGGGGGGTGCGGTGGGATGTATGGGGAGGCGTGGGATTTGTGGGTAGGTTTGTGGGTGTGGGGTGTGTGTGGAGGGTTTGGGGGGGGCACCACATGCCTTCCTTCTGTGACACTGGCAGCAACAGCCAGTCAGGCCATTGGGGCCATGGCCCTGGCTGAAGGCACAACCCTGTGGGGTGCAGTGCTGCCTGATGCAGGGTCTACAGCCAGCTTGGATTTCCAGGTATCACATTTAGAGCCCATGCCACAAATATGCAGTGTGGGGAACATTTTTCTGTTTGCAGCTTACTTGGTCTCAAACTGGTTTGAAATACCACAACAGGCATGTGTGTGCTCATCTGGACATGCCCTTATAATTACCTGGGACCTTACCTGACTCATGTGATTTTTCAAAAAGGATAGTTGAAATTACCTCAGTCAATTCCTTCAGTATCCTAGGGTATATCCAATATGGCCTTTCTGACTTGAAAACATCTAGCTTCTCTAAGCAATCTCAGCCCGTTCTTCTATTACTCTATGATGTTTTTCTCTGTCCCTATCTTTGCTGCCAACTACATTTATCATCTGGTAGCTGCCTCTATTTGTGAAGACTAAACTAAAAATGGCATTAAATATTTCATACTTCTCTGCCTCGTATGTAACTAGATTGCCTTCTGAATTCCATAAGGGACCTATTGTTTCTTTGGACATACTTACAGAATCCCTTTTTATTGCCTTTTATGTCTCATGCAAGATGCATCTCAAATCGTGCCTTGGCCTTCCTACTTTTCTTCCTGCGTGCCCATGCTACTTTTGGTTAGGTTAGATCAAAACTTCTTTAAAGTTCAGGGTATTAACTCTTTCTTATATTCAGTTCATTTTTGGGATATTGTAATACTTTCATTTGGATTCACTAGTTGAAATTGTGTTCCTGACAAATCCAGAGTCATTTTGTTACAAATAAAAATCATGTCTGTGCTGCCCAGAACTGCCTTCATGAAGCACACCCTACCTGCTCACTCTAACTTTGAAAACTCCTAGAAAGGAAGGAATATAGACTTTTTAGAACACACCTGAGCATATATCTATAGTCATTCTTAGGTTCTCTGCTTCTCATGAGCTTTTTGGCTTCCTTGTCCACTCAAGAACACTCAAGCTAGAAACAGACATTGCCAAATGAAGCAGATCCACTGTGCTAGGGTGTGTCCCAGGACAGCTGATCTGCTTTATTGAGAGAACCACACACCACCCATTATCCTGTTTATTGGTCTTGTAGGATAATGAGTGATGTGTTGTGCTGGGGCTTGAGGGGCCAAGGTTTGCATGCTCTGGGAATTCTATTGCAGGATCAGGTGCCTCAAGCCCCAGGAGCATCTTACTGGCTTTTCCCTATTACAGAGATGTGCCCGTAGTAATTTCAGGGTGTGTTTCTGCAAGTGGGAAACCCCAGGTTTCCTGCTTAGAGAAACTCTCTGGGGAATCTCAAGGTACCTCTCTGAAAGTGGGAAACCCCAGCTTTCCCCACTTTATGTCTCAAGAGTGGTGGTGGATGGGTCATTTTCGACTTGGAGGGATGTAGGAAGTGGGGTCCCCCAGGGCTCAGTCCTCAGGCCTGCACTGTTCAACATCTTCATCAGTGACTTGGACTAGGGGGTGAAAAGCACCTTGTTCAAATTTGCTGATGACACTAAGATGTGGGGGGACGTGGGCACATTAGAAGCAAGGACTTTTGAAAACCATTATTTTAAATTTGAATGATTCTTTCAAAGAGTCTTTTAAACCTAAGTACTTAAAGAAGTTGCTGTCCCTTTTTAACAAGCTTTTGAGAGGTGATTTTTGCCTTTCTGAGATTGACAGGGAAGTTGCTTAAGCATTCCAAAACAATTAATTATTTTTCTAAATAATAACAATATTTTATGCTCAAATAACTTAATGTACTAGCACCAAATGACCTTGCTATATTATTGCAAAAATTTTGCAACATATATAGCAACAAAATAAGGCAGGTATTACGTAAGTCATGCATTTAAATATTTGCTTTGCAAATATCTCAAAGATACTTATGCCATTTCTCAACATTTAAGGAATAAACCAGGATTTTCTACAAATTATTTTCTAATTATATCTGTTTTCTTTAAAGTAACATGAGAATTATACACTGTTTATAGGAGCATTCAGTTTTATTAGAATATTCTTATAGAACTCTGTTGAGGTGTAAAACTGAAGCTATTCCTTCTGAAAAGAAAACAGGAAGAAAAGAGGCTTATAATTTAACTTCTGTGACCTTGATAAACCAAACACTATATGTCACTTGAGATCGTAGAGAATGAGCATCCATTGAAAGGGAGAGGTGCAACTTTTTCACCCCATTACTTACTGAGAGAAAGCAGAAATTTCCTAGAGGGGGTTAATTAACAAGTACTCTTCATTTAATTAGAGCATCTATCAAAAATTAAATATAAATATGCCCCAAGTATACATATTCAAATTTAGTAAAGGTGTTTGTAGTCATCTACCAATATGTTGTAATAATTCATGTTAAAATAATAACTATTTGGCCATTGATGTAATGGTTTATTCCCTATGGCAGGGATAGGTAACCATGGCATGCATGACAAATAGATATGTTTTGGAATATTCTTTGGTATATGAAGAAAACATACTACATAATTGATGTTCAAATCTAATTAGTTTCATTTTAAGATTTCATACTTAGGATATGGTCCAAGTTATTTCTGTTTTTTTTTAATTAGACCTACAACTAGAGGAAATTAAGGTGGAAACAATGGTATATCATCATAGATATACTTTATAGTGTAGATATCCGTATATACTCTTTAATTTAAAAAATGTATAGCTTGAGGCTAAGTTGCTATGTATTTGCAAATTTATTATAGAATGTATTTCTGTTGAGAGAAGCAATGGCAATTTTGGCGCAATGTTAAGGAATTTGAATTTCTAGTTCAGTCTTGAAAGATGAATTCTGAGTTCTGTTATTTGATACAGACCAAATGATATTCTGAATTAATTTGAAAATCAGAAGAGTCAATATTAAGCCTTTGATTTAACTGCTGTTACAGGCAGCTGAGTTGTATTGTATGCACTTTAATTAACATAGGATGTGTGTAGATGAAACAGGCACCCTAAATTGAATCAGTGGGTTTTTAAAAACACCGCTTCACTTTAGGGCGAAGCCTGTTATATAAAGTTGTTCATAAAGGGCCAGAAAAAGTTAAAGATAGAAAGAGTTACAGTCCTCAAACAAGAAGGTCTACTTAGGTCTACCTAAAGTCTGTGTTAAGATCATGTCTGGTAAACAAGAGGCTTGTTGGTCCAGAAATCAATGGCCCAAATCCATTTCCCTGAAATTAGGCCTCTGAGTACATGGGATCTTCAGTCAATCACTTCTGGGGTCCTTCATTTGGCAAGCAAGCCAGACTAAAGCATAATTCAACACTAACAACAGGAGAAGTGAATGGAAAGGAGTAGACTTTGCCACCATGACTGCTATCCCATTGCCTCCTGGGATTTACTGTGATGCCAATGGACTTCGACCTGAGCCTGAGAAAGGGCCTGGCCAGGCCAAGTCATACTACAGAGAAAGACACATAAGACATTAACAGCTGTATTCTCAGATGCTGCCTGGAATATGGGTAGTAGTAGATGATTGCTAGGTCTTATTTTGTCTTCAAATACTTCAATACTTTTACCTATTTTTCTTCTTTTTTCCAGTATCCTTAATAAAAGTATATAAAATTTAATGACACTGAACTGATAGTAGAGACTGTAAAGGACTTTGTTTCTAATATTATCTCAAGAAATTTTTACATTATGTCATTTTCCTCTTACCTGAGTTTCACAGTCTGAGTTTTGGAGGCATCTGGTACACCAGTACAACTCATACAGATAGAAGATCCAAAAACATTAATAAATGATTATGTGGAATAGTTATAAAGTTAGTCAGCCTCTCCACTGTGGATGCTGAGCAGGTGCAATACCAACTAAGAAAGCTAGACATTTATAAGTCAGCAGGACTAGATGGACTCCATCTGAGAGTGCTGAAGGAGCTGGCTGAGGTCATTGCGGAACCCCTGGCAAAGCTCTTTCAGAATTCATGGCGCACAGGGGAGATCCCTGAGGGTTGGAAGGGAGCCAACATTGTGCCTATCTTTAAGAAGGGGAAGATGTAGGAGCTGGACAACTATAGACCAATCAGCCTAACCTCTATCCCAGGGAAAATTCTGGAAAATCTCATTAAAGAATCTATGTGCAATACGCTCGCACAAGGTAAGATTCTGAATGACAGGCAGCATGGCTTTGTCTCAGGTAGGTCTTGTCTTGCAATATCATCTCCTTCTATGACCAGGTCTCTCATCACCTGGACATGGGAGACAAGATAGATGCTATATCTAGACTTCCAAAAGGCTTTTGATCTAGTATCCCATCTTGTGGGAAAACTGGAAGATTGTGGGCTCAGCTGCTTGATGGTTCAGTGGGTGAGAAACTGGCTATAGGGTTGGATTCAGAGAGTTCTCATGAACAGATCCATGTCATCTTGGCATGAAGTGGCTAGTGGTGTCCTGCAGAAGACCGTGCTTGGACTGGTGCTTTTCAACATCTTTATCTATGATTTGGATGGGGGAGTGAAAAGCTCACTGGCCAAGTTCACGGATGACATCAAGTTATGGGGCTGTATGACCATTCCAGAAGATAGTTTTCTGATACAGGCAGATCTGGACAGGCTCGAGAGACGGGCAGACTGGAATGAGATGAAGTTTAAGGTGCTACTTAAACTGTCAGGAGGCGCTACTTCACTGTCAGGGCGGCTAGGATCTGGAACCAACTTTCAAGCGACGTGGTGCTGGCTGCTACCCTGGGGGTCTTTAAGAGAAGGCTAGATGAACATCTTGCTGGGGTTGTTTGATCCCAGTACTTTTTCCTGCCATGGCAGGGGGTCAGACTTGATGATCTGCCAAGGTCCCATCTGACCCTACCAACTATGAAACTATGAAACTTCCAAATGTAAGGTTCTTCTGGGGGTAGATAACCCTTAACATACATACAGGCTTGGAGGTGACAGCCTGACCTGCACCACGGCTGAAAGGGACCTCGGTTTAATGTTTGCCTACCACGTGAACATGAGCCAACAGTGTAATCCAGTGGCCAGCACGGCAAACAACATGCTGGCAGGCATCAACCAATGCATCTCGTGTAAAACTAAGGAAGTGATACTCCTGCTGTACTCAGCACTGGTGAGACCGCAGTTAGAGTACTGCATCCAGTTCTGGGCATCGCACTTCAATAAGGACTTGGAAACAATTGAGTGGGTCCAGAGAAGAGCCACCCATATGATCAGGAACTTGCAAGGCAAACCATATGAGGAAAGGCTGAGGGGACTCGAACCTCTTTAGCCTAAAGAAGAGAAAGTTGAGAGGGGACTTGATAGTGGCTTACTGTTATATCAGAGGAGTGCATCAGGAGCTCAGTGAGCAACTGTTCACTAGGGCATCCCTGAGGAAGACCAGAACCAATGGATATAAACTCCTGCAAGGCCTCATCAGGCTTAATACCAGGAAAAACTCCTTCACAGTCAGGGTGACAAGACTGTGGAATAAGCTCCCTCCAGAGGTGGTGCAGTCACCTACCCTGGAGGTTTTCAAGAGGAGACTGGACAGTCACTTCACTGGGGTCACTTGACCCCAGTTGTCTTCCTACCTAGAATGGGGGGGATGGACCTCATGATCTGTAACTTCCCTTCCAGCCCCTAACAATCTATGAATCTATGAATCTAGTCTGAATTTGTTTCTGAAGTTTTGTTCATTATTGAAGCCATTTCAAAACAATCTCCCAGGCAATGTCTCCCAGGATAATTGTTGCTACAGTTATTTGGGATTTTTTTCCCCAGAGCAAAAACAACCACCTCAGGAGAAAAATAACCTCGGAACAACCAGGGTTAAACCACTTCCAGGAGAGTTTCTCAAGGGAGAATGAATATCTATACATGTTCTCTTCTGAGAGATGCCACAGTACAATCCTTGAACATCCTAGGGTGCTTTGCTCTCCCCTCTGCCCCTGCCCCCCCAACTCAGGAGAAAGTGTCTCTTGTCTGATTTTTCAGTTCCAGCCAACCAGAGCACAGAGCAGAACATACTCCATTCACAAGCTCTAGCCTGTGCTGTAGGGAGACACTGGCTGACTCTGAGCTGTATAGGTCAGCCAATCAAGGCTACACTGCTGCAGGGAGACTGAAGGAAGCTGCAGAGCATGCTGAGATGTATAAACAGAGGCCCCCTGGCTATGCAGCATCAGCCATGCAAGCTCTTCACTCTTAAAGGGCTTCGTATTTGAATGTCTGTTCGAGTATCCTCTTTTTTTACTAGATCATTTGAATGTGTATGTATGTAGCATTAGTTGCCATCAGGTAAGCCTCAGAGTAGTCTCTCCTTAAAAAGACACCTTTGATTGATAAGGCTTCAATCATCCATGAAAATTCCTAAATTGTGCATGTGTTGAATTTGGGGCCATTTGCTGGAATGGACATCTATAAGAGTCTTCAACTGATGTTGTTTCTTCAGAAAATACTTTGGACAAGTTATTTCTAGGGCATGACATGATAAAGTAGATGCATATGTAACTATACAAGAGATCATTGAGCACATGGATTTACTGTATAGCAGTTTGGAATTTCAGGTATTGTATCAAAATGTGATATTTCATAAAAATTGAAACGTGACATCATTCTCCAAAAGCCAGAATCAGCTGTCCTTATATGTGGAGGTCAGCCTCCTTAATCAAGGTGTTTAACATTTCCCCCCCTAAACATAGTCCCCTTAATTTAATAGGGCCACTCAAGAAGAAATGTTCTTTATTTTCAGGACAGAATGACAATAGTGTAAATCAGGGTATCAGAGTATGGACTATACTTTGACTTCACTAGAGATGTTTGTAGACGAAGGTTCTGATCAGTATGGCAAAAAGTATCAGATCTAGAATTAGTTATATGAAAGCAGATTCACTTTGATCTTTTTTTTAAAAACAAGAATGTATTGAGGGCAGTACTGAGTTTATTATCCTCCCATAAATATAAGACCCCCTCTATACATTACAGCTGTCAGACAGTTAACTAGTTAATTACACAATAACTTTGAGGCCAGCTACATGTGCGAAGTATGATCTCACACAGAAAAAACCTCCAACCAATTATAAATTTGGATATAAAAAATATGTACTAACTTTATAGCTCATAGGGATGGTGATACATGAGATGCGGAGACTGGCTGGAGTACACAAATGGGCATGGTCCAGGAGACTCAATTAATCGAATCTGATCCAACGTGCTGTAATTACTGACACCCTTAGATTTCAAAAGACTAGCTAAAGCGATTCAGCTGGTATGTGCTTATCTTACCTAATTAGAGTTAGGAGAGAAATATTCTCCTTCAGAGCCAACACTGGCAATATTTTAAAGTGAATAAAAAATTAAACTGATCTGAAAGCCTGGGACTTGTCTTCTTCATTTTGTACAACAATGAACACACTCAAATGATGACACTTTTACTGTTATAACAATTTATAGCTTTCATACTATGTTTCTTTTTAAAACAATGATCCCCATAATTATATCTTGTTAAAATTCAGTTAGTCCCAGAATATAAACTCTCTTGGTAATAAGAGGAGAGCATAAGCTTCTCTAGCATGAGGTCTGCTTCATAATGACAGATGATAACCCACAAATGAGAAAAAGGTATGTCAATATTTCCCTCAAATAAAACAAAATTACCTTATTGTAAAAATCAAAGGTAATCTATTTCTATCTTGTTAGCAGAAGGAAAAGATTTTTCACATACCTTTATGTAGTTTACCATTAAAACACACCAAAACCCTGCAGTAAAGACCATGAGCTTAGCTCCTACCTGCTATTCAAACACCTAAACCATTTGTAAAATTGTATTTAAAGACAATTTGGGAAATAAATCAATATCTGACATTTGATTGAGGCTACCTGGATTTTTCTTTTTATGTAGGCAATACTATTATTCACTATTACTCAGAGCCCAAGCCATTCTACTACTAATATATCAGGAAGGTTTCTGTTTTAGGAAGTGTTTTTAGATCTTGAAGCAGTATTTTATATTATGTGCGTTTAGCTGCATGGAATGTGTCTAGACTTTCTATAGGCAATACTACCACTGTTCTCCTTGTGAGTTATTCCTGTGACCTGGGAGCTGTATTCAATACTCTAGTCTCTTAAGACCTATGTATTCAGGTTCTCTCCATACACTGCTGCTTCTATCTCTGTAACATTTCTAAAATACGACTGCAACTGATTGAAAAATGGAATTTTTGTCCCACAGGAAGCTCAGATTTTTTAGCATTTGTTTTCACTCTGTCAAAATATCAAAATGTTCCACAACAAAAAGTTCCAAAAACCATTTGATTCAGAAATAGTGAACTGAAAAAAATCATGGTACCCAAACTGAAATGCATCCTTTTAGTATGATACCTGAAACTAAACATTTCACTTTACCTTGGAATGGGTGGACACTCCTATGTGTCAGCATGATTTTACATGGTCCTTCATGGAAGCTGTAGTTCCACGCAGCATGACCCCTCTTTCACCTATGGGTCCTGTTCCTTGGGCTGTCTGCAACTCCTTCCAGAGATGTTTGGCTTAACTAAGCTAGTCATTTGAGTAAATTTGTGAGCGTGCTACCATCTTCCTACGGTTAGGATAGATCAGCTTAGGTCTGTACAGTGCCCATTAACACATAAAGGTCCTAATCCTGGTCAGAACCTTTGAACAGAGCTGCAATATAAATATAAACTGAAGTTGGAAAAAATCTAAAATATGAATCTGAAAATGCTGGACTAAAAACATCATTTCCTGTTAGTATGTGGGGGATAGCATTCTTTCCTAACTTTAGCAAATGCTTATGTTGCCAAGCAAGGCAGGAGCTTGTTCTCTGTATTCCAGTTGTCATACTGGACAGAGAACTCTTATCAATGATCTATATTATCATTTGAATTTTGCACAGCTACAATATGGGATTTTACACTGTCCTCATCTGTGAAGGTTGGCTGTGCAGTGAGATAGGCTCTGAACCAGCTAATTCAACAGACTATGTCAAAACCAGGAGGATGAATGACAGGTTCAGTGATGAGAAGCCACTGTTTCAGCCAGTGTGATTTCACAGTCATATCCTTGGATACTACATTGGACCAGAAAGGGGATCTTGATTGCAGGGAAGTGCAAGTAGGTTAAAGAGTTCCATATGCAAAGGTAGTTTAGAATTGGCATACATCTTCTCAAATGATTTAAGTATTGCATGCTTATAATGAATATTGAATGGGTCACAGAAGCCCTGATATGATGTACATGGTCAACTATAGTTGTTGGGCATAGATTGGTTGTATGCATGTGTTTCAAATGGCAGCAGGCTGGAGGACAATATTTGCAGCTAAACAGCAGATGGCAAGCAGATGTTTGAGGGGTGTGTGGAATGGCACCTTGTGTTGAGCCAGGTAACTTACTTAAAGATAATAATATGTCCTGACTTTAGCAGCTCTTTTCTTCATATGTTTGTGAAAGGTTAGAGACCAAGCCAGAGTCAAACCTAGATAAACTGGGTGTGACTCAGGTTTCAGACAGCATCTACTAAGGGAAGCTCAGTTCTTGTGTAACAGAAGTATTAGAAAGATAAAAAGCGCTTGTCACAGTTTTGGTTGCACTTGGTTGAAGGCACCATCTGCTAATATATTTGGCCATATTGTCCATGTTGGCATTCAGAATAATATCTAGGTCAGAAAATAGATGAGCTTAGGTGTTGAAGCATATTTCATTGCATAAATGACATCTGTGATACAGTAACTAGAAAAAAATCTTTAATGTAGAGGCTTAAAAATGTGGGTGCAAGGATATAGTGCTGTTTGACATAAGAGCTATTTAATCATACTTTTTTTTCCTCCTATGGGCATTTTCAACTTGTCACGGAAGATCAGTTTGGTAAGATCAAGCATCCATCTTGGGAAACTACTGATATGATTTTTAAGAGTCCAGTGTTGAGTTTATTTTAATCTGGGGGTAGAGGAGGGGGAGGGAAGGTGGTAGTGGAGAGGGACCAGAACTTGATCAGGCATCAACAAAATGTAGCTTGCCCAAGACACAGAATGTTATTCATCTTTGGTGGTATATGTTCAAATATAAGATGCTCTGGGACCCTGAAACACATGGCAAACAGTGATATTGGTCAGTGGGTGCAAACAGATGTTGCCCTTTCCAGTGTGAAATGCATGCTCTGGAATGCTTTGCAGGCAAATTCCTGGGACACACATCTGCAAGCACAGAGCATGGAACCTCAGGATGTTCCATTGCTCTGCAGCGCGAAATGTGCACCCTGGGAATTTTTCTGCAGGGGTTTCCAGGGCTTGTTTCACACTACAGAGCAGAGGAACCTTATGTGCTTCCCCAGATTGGGGCCAGGCACCTTGGGATTCTGTCCTGCAGGATTGAACCTCTGAATTCCCAGCAGTGGCAGGGGCCCAGTCCTGCAGGACAATGACCGCAGGCAACATCTGTACCTGACATTTGGATCTCATGACCAAAATGACATCTGTGTGTAGCCAATAGGTCTTTGCAGTTTCAAAAGTACTTTAATAAGATAACCATCTACATCAGGGTCACCAGGTGATTCATTATGGTGGTGCAATGCAACATTTTCTGGGTTGAAGCATGATGTGTAGCCCAGCAATAGCCCTTTGGGTCAACTGCGCATGCTTCATTAAAGATGGCACCAAAAACCCACAACTTTTTATATGTCTTCATTTGGATTATGACAAAGAAGTCAGTAATGACGTTTCTTTCAGTTTTCTCCATGAAAGTTGTCCATACATTTTTCTGACGACTGAGAGTTGGCCTCCAATACAGAAAAGCACTGGTTAATGTTGACTATGTGAGATATTATATTCTGCTAACCAGGGGACTGGAAAAGGTTGGGAATCTAGTTTACTGACCTAGCAAAGATTGGAAGTATTATTTGATCCGCTGATCAAAACATATAAGTGTTTGTGAATGAGGATAAGGATAAGATCATTTCTAGATATTCACTATACTAGTTGCTTCCTATCTTCATCTGATTCTTGCTATCCTCACTTGAAATGATGGCTATGGGAGGTACACATTGAAATAGATGGTGAAACAAGCTTAGCAAGATTTCTAGTTTCTAAGTTTCCACTCATTTGCAATTTTGAATCTATCAATCTTTATGACATTGCAGAAATTAGTAGACAACAGGTGAGTAAAATTTGACTAAATATAAGTTGTGTGGCTATATTTTATGTAAGAAATGTACCACAGCAGTTTAAAACCATGAATGTGGTAGCTTTGTCTTGAAAGCAGATGATGTTGATATTATATTGACTGCAGGACCACTGCATAAACAGTGCTTGACTGTCAAAAACACCTAGATATCCAGCTGCAGAATTAAAAATGTTGAGCCAATGTCCTGAAAGCCATTTGCTTGTACTACATCAGTTTGATATTGATGAAATTAATTTGGTCTGCTGGTTGCATTGGGTTCCACAGTAAGGACTGGATGTAGATGGTAGTGTAACAAGAGCCATTGACACTCCATTGTTCCCTTGAGATAGCACTAAAAGGAGACAAGTAATAGGGAGATACAAAATAACAAGAAAAAAAATCAGAACAATATTATCAAAATCTGAATTAATATTAAAAAGAAAAAATTAGTTTTAGAATTCTGAAAAGAAGGAAATAAAACTCAGAAAAAAATGGGTTTCTTATAAATGGTATAGTCCCTCCAAATTGCATCAGGTGGATTTCCAGGCATTACCCCATTGCCCAACTCATTCACTAAAAGTAACAAATCCCATATTTTAAGCTTTCTTAATTTTTTGGTTGAGGTATAATGGCAGAGAGGTTAGTGTCCTCTGTGGCTCTATAGGCATGAGTTCATGTCCCCCAGTTGACCCAGATGTAAATAGTTACAGAGACATTCAGAGCAGGGACTAAAAGGAGGCTGGTCGTAATGCTAGCCAATAGTGCACAGAGTATTATCACTAAGAGACTGGTTTGCCTTAACCACTCTAGTCAAATGAGCTGTTATGCTTTGATGGACATTCCTAATCCTAATATTCCTTGCTGTTTATTGGCTATTAACCAGAGCTATGGTTCATCATAATAGACAAGGAGCTGCTCTACACATTAGAGCATGGAGAGCTTTTATTTTATTTACAGCTGTCTAGGAAACAATTTCCATTTTGTGACGATTTGAATATTTAGAGAATATTTCATCCTGAATTAGTATTAGAAGGTAAAAGACCAAGAATTTTCAAAGAAGATGCTTCTGAAATGAATTGTGCTACCCAGAATGCCTGCCAACTGCTACCTGAAACTGACCTGACTCCTCCATTTCATGGCAGACTGGTTTGGTCTATTTCATTGCTGCTATTCAATACTGGGCAGCAGTGACTATCACAGAAACCACGTCAATTGAAGTCAGAAGCTATTAGGGCTTTCAGGGTCTGCTTTTCAGGGAAGAGAAGGGCTTTCCTAAAGCCATGGACTCTGAAATCCCAACTCCAAGGCAATTATTTTGGCAGGCTACCAAGGGGCTATTTGAGCAGGCTGGCAGGATGCCAAAGACATTTCTAATACTCAGGTTTCACAAACTCCCTGTGTCACAGTAGATTACTTGAAATTAATATGAAAATTATCATGAAAAGATTCTGTCAGAAATTTTCTGACCCACGCTATTTAAACAAAACATGGTAGAATAGGGGTGCCACATATATGGCCTGCAGGCCAGATACAGCCCATAGAGCCACCTCATCCCTCTTGTTGGCTTCGGAATTTGGGGGCGTCCCTAGTCACCGAATCCGTGGCCCATGTCCTGTGGCCCTGCAGTTGCTTGGCCTACTGCTGCTTACACTGCCTTGATCACTTGCTTCTACCACCAGCCCCACTGCAGCCACTGCTTGTCCAGCTACCACTGTTTCTTGTCTTATGGATTTGGCCCATGAGAAGCCATACAATCCAGATCCAGCCTTGAGCATGGGGTGAGTCTAACCAGTGGTGGCCTTAGGGTTGTTGAGGCCCTGAGCAAAAGAGCCATTTGGGGCCCCTTAGAGGCTTAATTTTGATGTCCTATAAGCAAGTCAGACATTTTCAATTTCAATTTCACTTTGCCCTATCCATGAAACTGCAATGAAAGCATCGTAATACAATATTGATAATACAAATATTCAGTGTAATTAATTTTTATTCTTATAAAATGTGAGGCCCCACCTGGGCAGTTGCCCAGTTTGCCCTCCCCTAAGGCCACTGCTGGTTTAACACCCTATGATAGAACATATTAACAAGAGCCTGGTGTTGATTACAGCACCTTAAATTCTACCATCTAAAATCAATGGTCTTTTCTGTCTGCTGCAGCACCCCTCATGCTTGCATTAAAAAAAAGCTACTTGAAACATTACTGCAACAGGAACTTATGGAAACATAGACTGCAGTGAAATCAGGTGTTTGGAGGGCAACAAATTACCTAGAATATCATATTACTCAGCTACCTCATTTAACCTGAGAATACGGAGAGACTGCTTTTTTCCTCACTCAGCCAAAAAAGTGGGGTTTTAATGCAAGTACAAAAAACTCAGCTAAGGAGGAAGAGAATAATATAGTAGCCTGTATTAGTTCTGGCAATGTATTACTAATTTGATATTTTCAAGCATGACACTTTGTCCTGTCATCATATTTTTGCCTTGGAAACTTGTTTTAAGGTGAAAAGGTATCACTTTACTTTACAGCTTCAATCATTTCATCTTGCACTATAGACAGGCTGCTTATGATTATGTAGGTAAGCCTCTCCAAAAACTGGCAGGTCTGACAATGAACTACTTTGATAAACTCCATCTTAAGGAGTAACCAGATGGCTTCCTAGGGCATGTTTTACCACAGCAAGAACATACTATGGTGAGAACAGCCACAAGCACACCCTTTTTAGCAATGCCTACCTGCATGCTCCAGTACCATCTCCAGTGACTGCTCTAAAGTACATCAGAGACTGAAGAGTGGTGACAGAGGGATGTTCTGGAGATTCATCTCTGGCATGTTTTCAGATCTGGAACATGTCAGTGGGAGTAGGTAGGTAGAATGTTTTTGGGGCTCTACTGGCTACAGCACAATACATTGTGGCTACAGTCGCTGGTATGATGTAGACATGCCCCTAATCTTTCAAATAGCAATACTTGTCTAATCTGTTTCTGCAGGTAAAGTGTCATGGTCCTCCACGGTCTAATAAAATCTTTAGTGAGCTGCCTCACCATTTCCCCCTGCAGAGCAGCAACAAGACTGGAAATATAATCAAACAAGTATCAGAAAGATCCTTAGAGTATTACTAGCCTTCAGTATATGGAAACCGCTTGCTCAGTCCTAATATATCATAAGAGTTTTAAAAATAATAAATATGAGTTTCTAGTTTTTGAACTTTCAGGTTGCTTGCTGTCAAGCTTCTCTCTACAATCATGAGAGCTACAAACTTTTAGCAAAAAGCAATATACCCTTAAGTGATTTTTGATTAACAATTGAAAGTCCTATATTTAGGTCTTTATTTCAGTCCACAGGAGGACTGGAACAAAAGACCTGAAAAAATAAAGTTAATTGCAAAACCTGGATCTTAGACCATTATGAAAGGAGAATCAGATGCCATGGAATGAATTTGCTTCTGAATTCTACCAGTGTAAACCAAGAGTAATTGTACTGAAATCACTGGAGATCTACCACTATAAAAATAGATTAAGTAGCACAGAAGGTTTTCAGAGAGGTACACTGCTGCATCTCATAATCCTCCAATTTCTAGATTCTATAACTCTACAAATTCTACTATAATACTCCTTCACTTTGTTACTAGGCATAATATTACCCAAATAATGCAAATATGACCCAAATTATGCAAATACGGGGAATATGATGAGCCCTAAAACGTTCTTACTGATATGGACAGGGGGTGGCTTATTTACCGACAAAAATACCAGAAATAGTGGAAGAGTTGTAGGTCTTGGACTTCTTGGGGTATACGGGATAACAAGGATTCTAGTTAGTGCCTCAGGGTAGGAAGTGGGGCCAGAAACTAAGAGAGGCAGGTGTTTTGCAGAGGAGGGAAGCTTTCAGTATTACAATGTTAATGCCTTGGTGGCTATTTAATAACTTTAAAAAAGGCTTCATTCTCCAGCTACAAAAACTGGTGATTTTGTTAATCCTAATTGCATATGAAAGTGCTACAAACTGAAAATTAAAGATAACTTCCACAGCTAGCTTCAGGGGTGGATCCAGGAATTGGCAAAGGGGGGTGATGTTGAATGGGTGTCTGCACTCCCTGCTCTCAGCCTACCCCTCTGCTCCCCCAGGGCAGGCAAGCTCACAGCTGCTGCTCCTGCAGCCTCATTTAAGTCACAAGGAAGATGTGCCTCCCCCTCCATACTCAGAGACACATCCCCTTCCCTTACTTCATTGTTCCTTCTCCTCCCATTCCTTTGCTGCTCTCCTGTCTGCTGTTGTCAGGTGCTGTCTTGGGAGCAAGATGAGCTCCTGCCTACTCTAGTTGGGCTTCATGGTGGCTGCACTCACCAGGGACTGCAGCAGTAATGGCCAGTGGGCATATTTCCTCTCCCCGTGCCTGATCCTGGACTGGCAGGGAACTACTGAGGGGCACAGATAGGAAGGGAGAATGCACCTGCCCACTGCTACTGCTTTCACAATCCTGGGTTGAGCATAGGCCCCCAAGTAGCCTAGCTCCCCCCATGCCATGGGGTGGCAGGGAACAAGAAAATACTGACCTTCATTAAGACTTAAATCCCTGGCTGCCGCTCTGGGGACATGGTTAGAAAAGTGGGGTGCAGGCATGCCTTTTGGATCCATCCCTTTCTAGCTTATTTAATTTTGGATTTCGGATTTTCTTTTATAATTTTAAACTTTTAAGGGCAGTTTATCTGCAATCCCATTAAACCTTATTAAGTGGCAATAATCTGTTTTAGCAACACTGAAATTAACAATGTTAGAAGATCCTTTAGTAACAAGTGATACAAAGTTTAGTGCAAGTCTAATTCTAAAAAAGTTTCAGGTTTTTTTTCCCCATAAAATGTGGAATATCTACACCAGAGTCTCTTAAAAACCAAAGATATTTTCTTCTTATGCTCATTTCCTCTCTCCATTATTTTCCTGGTCTATCCTTCTGTTTATCTTCTGATGGGTTGTCCTTCTCACTTAATTTGTCTATAGAGGTCCCACGGGGCTCCATCTTTAATTTATTTCTTCTCACATTAAATCTAATTATTTTGTTATCCCCTCTACCCACTTCAGCTACTCAACCATTTTTATGTGAATGCCTTTTTAAGGTTATTTGTTCACTCCTGACCTGTCTGGCTTACTTCAGCCCTATATGTTGCTTTATCACATGCATTTACAATCCGTGAATTTAAAATACCCCAAACCTAAGCTGAGCCCTGCACTTGTTTCCTACGCAAACCTTCACAACTTCCACATTATCTCATTATTGACAATCACACCCATAACCTGGGAATCACTTTTATCTCTTCTTTTATCTCTTGATTTGCAGAACCAGACAGTGTTACAATTTTGCCATATATTCCTTTATGATGCTTTCCCCCATGAATCAGAATTTTTTTCTATTTGCACAGCTAAAACCCATGGCAAACCCTGGATGCTTCCCTTGGTACTTCCAACCTCCTCCCTGAAATCCACTTTGCCCCTCCAAGGGCATCAAGTTTCCCTGGAAAAGGCTTTCAGTTGGGAGAGCAGCTGAGGGTTATGCCTACAGATTTACTTAAGACAAACAGCCAGGGCTGGTGAAATCTGAGGCTAGAGTATGCCTCCAAAGGGCTGACTTGCTGATTTTCCCCATTTTAGGACGCTAGAGATAGAAGCATAAGGGCAGGAAGGTGACAGAAGGGTCTACCTGCTGGTTTTCCCCATGCTACAGAGTGAGAGGGGGCTGAGAACCAAGAGTTTACCGCTTAACTTCTCTAAGTGAGAGACCTAGAGGAAGAAGAGAGTGCCCTGAGAGCGTTTCAATATGGACCAAATACCCTCTTACACATGCTGCGCTAGGTTTCCCAGTGCTACTGGATACAGTGAAGCTTTGTTTGTGGCTCTGCATTCAAGCTAGCAAGTTAATCAACTGCAGAGCTAACTGGCTTTCATGTAGTGTTGCCTTAATCAAGCTATAATCTTAGAGTTGGAGGAGGAGACCATATCCTATTTTGCCTTTACGTGCCTAAGTGTGACTTCCATAGCTGCGTAAGTGCCAAAAATGGCACCGGTATACCTTTTAAATTGTTTCTACCTACTTTCACCTTAAAAAAGCAGGGTAGAGTTACACTCTATAGACTAACTGAATCATAGATGCATAAGCTTTTGTGAGCTCACTTCATCAGATGGAAAGGGCACAGCATTGGATAAAGTGAGCTGTTCACAAAAGATCATGTATCTCTGATTCGGTTAGTCTATAAGGTGACACCTTACCCTGCTTTCTGCCTGACTTCAGACTTATACAGATTACTTCTCTCCAATTTTACATCTGCTCTCTCTACTTTTATGCACAGAACGGTCTGAAAAAATTAAGCAATAGGACCCTCCCACCATTTAACTCAATAGTTTAGTGGTTAGGACACTTGCCCAGGGACTGGGAGACCACATTTCTAGGATGTCCCCTGAAATAGAGGAGGTTTGAAGTTGCATCTCACACTTAAGAGAAAAGTGATCTTATCACCAAGCTGTAGTGAGGCATTGCAAACAGCACCCTCCAGCTTTTCTCTTGAAGCTAGCCAGACAGCAACCAAAAGCGGAAGATGCCAGAGAAAGTGTGGCTTGCCAAGAGAGATGCTGGAAGGAAGGGGCTCTGGTCCAGTGTGGCTGAAGCTATCCCACTGCTGTCTCTATATTTTTCCAATTAACATTAAGTATAAGGTATGCAAAACCATAGAGAGAAAGTAAAAAATGGCACTAACCTGGCTACATAAGGAGCACTTAAGGATGTAAAGATGAAATAGAATTTGGCTCGGAGTGTCTCAACATGGCACTGTCTTGTGCAGTATAAACATACCTTGAGGGGCTTGCCTACTGAACAATGCAGGGCATGGAAATAACAACTTCCAGGTGAACAGCCTGGGGAGTTTGTGCTAGGAAGAGCAGAAAGGACTCTCTGGAAGAACTGACAAAATGGTTTTTTGACAAAAGGGAGCTGAGGAAAGCTCCATGACTAATTAAGATGCTGGAATTGGGGATGTTTGATTGATGTACTATCCTTGGAAACTTTAAAGACCATGTGCATGAAAAGGACAGTGAGTGCTGAGGTGTCCTTCCAAAATAATGTCTAGAGAAATTGTACATACTTTCCTATTTCTTTCTGTTTTGATTATTTTCTTGGCTTGTATATTATTTGGAGTAGGGAGTGTTTCTCTATGCATATGAAGAATGGCTGGCATACCACAGATATTACTATATTAGAAATGAAAGAGAATGATGATAACATAACATATTATTTGTAATATTTTACCATCTAAGTATAATGTAAGTTTTTAGGTGTAGTGTAACATTACAAATATTAGCATAGTATAAATACATAGCATAATATAAATAGATTTAGGGTATCCACATAATAATCATGTCAATTTACTATATTTTACCAGTATATAATAGTTATAACTTTGTTATTATGAATTCATACGTCTCCAAATAAGCCAAAGCATGCATTCTGCACTCCAGACTCATATATTTCAGCCCAGACTCATTTAAATATAAATAAAACAGATGGAACATTTTTAATGATTTGTTTTCATACCTAGGAAACTAAAAAAAAAGATGTATCTTAGTACTTGAGCAATGTAATATTTGTGAAAGAAAGAGGAGAAGAAAGAATAAAAAAAGAAGATAAATAAAATTGCAAAGCTAGATATGGGCAGTGGAGAATACAGAGAAGTAACCAGCTGAGAGTACGTTAAATAAAAGATTAGCCTTATTTGTTAGGAATCAATCCTTGCAAAAACATGAACCAGGGACCTTTGTATTCAAAAGCAGTAGGGATACCTATTGAGCTAAAAGAGAGTCTGCTTTTCCTGTCAGTAGGTGTCCTGTGTCAGGCCTGTAAGCAAGTCTGGTATACAAAAGATAAGCATGTTCCATAGACTGCTTTTCCTTGGCAGTCTGTAGCAGATGAACTGCCTTGTAGAAAAATGAATCCAGCACCACACACACACACACACACACACACACACACACA
>NW_017729030.1:2677581-2698660 GCF_001723915.1 Gavialis gangeticus | reverse complement strand
CACACACACACACACACACAGAAACAGTTTTGAAGGCAAGAAGAATAGTTAACTTAAGGAGTTATGCTTTGCTACCAAATCTCAGTACTCTTTTCCTTTTGCAAATGGAAGAAAACAGAAGTACACCTGGCCGTCTGTATGACTATTGTCTTTCAGAAATTCAGTCAGTAGCAATTTACTAAACATCTGTTTAATTTAGGTATGATATAAGGATATGCCATCACTATAGTGCATAAATGCTGGAAGTATGACAATGTATACATTCATGCACAGAATTTCTTCTGTATCTGCTATGTCATTATCTGAGCTTATTATTCTACATCTTAAAATTATCATAAACTGTTGTATGATATAAAAGTTGAACAGTTAAGAAGCTGTATTCATTTCTGTAAATTGTTTTTAAGCAATAATTAGTTTGACTGCTAGATATGAATTCTGTGCTGAATATAAAACTTTGTTATGTGATTTTTAGCTTTCTAGATCTAATTTCACTGCATTCCATAAACACAATAATTTTTTTGTATATTATCATTCCTCTTAGGTGACCATAGTTTTGTATATTCCTATACATGTACCTTAGGGTGAGAACCTTATCCATAATGTATTCCATTGACCAGATAGGCCTGCTTTTGTAAAGGCAATCAGGTTCTTCTACCTTTAAATCAGTCAGGAGAATAACATGCTAGGAATTTGCAGTGCAGAAGATTCATAACTTTGTTAAATCTGCATATTATGAAACAAGGCAAAGTATTCCTTCTACACTCAAGATTACATGAATGCCAGTCTGATGTATGGCAACCCAACACTTTTATTCAAATACAAAGACATACAGCAGATGAGACATTATTTTAAAAATGTTTTATTTTCATGTTCAAACAACTCAAAAGTGAACAATGGAATAAAACTAACCAAGAAGAGAAATTTATAAGCAGGGGACCAACAGCCTAATGCTTCTCCCTTTGAAGTATGTGGCAAAACTTGCATTGACTATAGAAAGAATAGGCCTTGCTGCTGCTTTACCTTTAACTTTAAACTTGAAATATAAGATATAGTTCCATCAAAGTTCCAGGGATTTATGCAAATGCATAAAGTTAAACATGTTCTAAAGTATCGTGTTCAATAGGGATGGCTTCCTGAATCAGGACCTAATAGTCTAAAAATTCTCACTTTTTATGTTACCTAATTAACCTTCTACTGTTATCTTTTCATTGTTGTTTTTCAAGTGTATGGTGACATTTTGTTATATTCACCTGCTTTAGATTAAAAGGTAGTTTCATTTTTAAAATCAATATTGGGTTTTTGGATTTATCTTTGCTTTCATTAATACCTTGCTGTGAGGAATATATGAGGATGGTCACAGCAGAACTCCCTTTAATCCTCACACTGGGTTATGGCTTTGATCATCTATTAACTGAGACTATAGTATATTAACTTTCAGCTGAGTCAAGATAAAAGGTTTCTGTGAGAGAAAAGTTTCCTTCTTTGCTATTCAGCACTCTTGGATATTAATAACAAGCACTATATGAACTGTCTTTCCTTATAAACAATGTAGACCAGAGAGAACTAACACTCAAACACATTTTTCTGCATAGACTTCTTGTGTTTGATATATTGACAGAACTTCCCATCATATGTCTTTTAACAGAAGAAAGCCCTCAACAAGGACAAGGATTAAAAAAAAAGTCAGAAAGAAGAATGAAAATGAAAAAGCAGACATGAGCTTTTAAGATGTAATATAAAATGGGGGCTTTTTTCAGATTAATATCAAAGACCAGCACTGGGCACACTTTGGTAAGTAGTTAAAATTCATTCAAGTAGTCCTATTGAATTCAATGTCATATAGTATCAGTAAAGTCAATGGGACATAAGAACATAGGGGTTGCCATGTTGAATCAGACCAGCAGTCCTTTTAGCCCAGAATCCCATCTAGCCCAGAAGCTAGAACCAGTAGATGGAACATGTGGAACACACAGTCTTAAATAGACATATGTGGAATAATCTTTGTGCCACACAGTTCTCATCTTGTCTTTAATAAAGAATGTTTAAGCACCACGTCAAAAGGTCCCAACATTTCCTTTCCTTTCCTTTCCTTTCCTTTCCAAATGTTCTTGCCATTATAATAATGCTGGATATTCTCAATATCTAGCTAATGGTCCATGACTAATTGTATTTTGTGCTTGAAGCTGGTTTACACTGACACCAAGGCTAGAGACAGACATTCAAAAAGCTTGAGCCTCAGCTGATTCAATTTTTGCAGGTTAGTCTAATCTGCCTAGGCTGCATTGGTTTGTAACTGCACAGACATCCCCTCTGGACTGAAAAAATGCAGGCACATTCCTGCAGTGGCTCTGTTTAGAAGCCGGTGGGTGCTAGAGCTGCCCTCCCTTCCTTTCCACAGTGCTGAGCTGATGGGGGTGTAGCCCGGTCCCCACAGGATGCTCTGATTCAGGAGGTCTTCCTGCACCATCCCAGGCTTTTTCCAGCTCACTGCTCAAATGGCGGGAGTGTAGTTAGACCCTAGCCCCAGGCTAGCACTCTGAGGCAAGGAGGGAAGGGGGTGGGTGTGCAGTGCATGCATCTACTGATGATACTGAGCTTTTCAGTCTCTCTCCTTGCTTTTACTGTCTGCAGTAAACTGGCAGGTGATCAAGTCAGCAGGGTGCTGATAACAGTGTTTATCATCCAATTTGCAAAACAATAGCCTCTCTCCATTAGTTCAAACTCTTCTTAAACAACTTTTTCCAAGGAAGGAGGGAGGGACCTTACCAGTTGATCTGTTGGTTAAGCAGACACTGTTCTGTCTGCCTGTCCCAGTGAAATTGGAGACACACACACAGACACCTCCCAGCATTAGCTAACATATCACATGCCTAGGGCCTGTGGGGCTGGGGTCTGTGCTGTGGGAGATGGGAGGGGGGGTGGTCTCAAGCGAGGTAGGAGGGCAGGGAGAAGCCAAACAGATTCTGCGGTGTCTGCAGTCTGTGCTGGAGCTCTAGCCAGGCAGCAGAGGGATGGGGCTAGCTTTGCTGTCTGGAACAGCGAGCCCCACCCAGCCCAATGAGCATGCTGGGGTGCTGGGGGAGTCTGGTTTAACTTAACTAGGAAGGGGGTCTGAGACAGACATTGCATAAACTGATTTGACCCAAATCAGTTAAGTCAACCAGATTTATCTTAAACCAGTTTCAGCCATTCTGAAACTGGTTTATGTGTACTGAACTTATGTTCTTTTACAAGTTTAAACCAATTTCTGATCACTTAAACTGGTTTATGTGTACTGTCTGTCCCCAGCCCAGCAGAACAACAGTACCTGCATTCCAAGTACATATAAAAACAAACAACAAACACAAAAAAAAAATCTTGCAAAGAGACTTGATAATTCTTGGTCTCAATGATTTCCTGTGGCAATGAGTTCCAGAGACTGATTATGAATTATGTGAAAAAAGCCTCCTTTTACAAGTGCTGAATTTACAAGTTCTTACTTTGTTTTATTGAACATCTCTGTTCTTTTGGTATGAGACAGAGAGAACTCATATTACAGAAGAGAATGTGTGTGGATAAAGCTTTGTAGGCACAAAGTCTATAACTGTTAGCATTCTGTGCTCCATTCAGATGCTATGACAACATTACCAGTGAAAAGAAATAAAGATTAATTACTCTCCTTTTTATTAGACTCCTTTCAGATGTCTGTTCATATTTTAAGTGTGTTTTTACTGTAATAAGTCATGTCAGTTTGTCCCCTGGTCTCCCTTCCTTTTTTTTTTCAATGTGGATACACTCCTTCCTCTAAAACCTCCCCACTGAAGCGTTGAATTTGGATCATATTGCTATAGATAGGTGAGCCCAGCTGTTCACAAAGCAGGCAGTATATACTGTTAGGCAGGTAGGTCACCTTTCCCCAGTCTGTGTGCAGTTGTTAAAAATGTGCACCTCATATATTAAAAGGCTTGATTTTTCAAAGGTACCAGTCATCTTCATCTCTTATCAACTTAAATTGGAGCTGTAGCCAAATGTCATTAGCAGTTCAGAGATGATGATATTTGTATGTTCTTTGGTGGACAATATTTTTTTAATTGGTCACTGATCTTTTAACCTGAAATATAAGCAGGTTTTGGGCTCTCTGACAGTGTTGTAGTGTGAAACATGGCATTTATTATTTTGGTGTATTTTATGTAATACTAATATATTTTCAGTATTATTGTATTCATTTTCTCCATTTTTTGTAAGCTACACCTCAAACTGATCTTGTTTTCTGTTATAAACTTACTTATTCTTATGGATACAAGACTAGTTGAATATATCCAACATCCTGCATTATCTGCACAGTTGTATGATTCAGACACTTAGGGAATGCACTATCCCAGTCCTTACTTCTTGTTTTAAAATTCTAGCTCTGAAAAAGGGTTAAAAAATCTACTTAGCAGGCACGTCTATATGAGACGTTATGTTGCTGTAGTGACAACCTATGGTGACATAGGTCATCACTACGATGATATAGCGTTGGGGTGGGGGAGGGCATAAACCATGACGCTGCCACTACTGCTCAGTAGCAATTGTTATCTGTTCATTGCTACTGTGCAGTAGAGTTGGAAACAACCCATGAGGCACTGGGATTACCCAGTACTGGGAGTTAGCGTGCAGTACTTGCTTCAGTAACAACTGTGCAGGTGGGTGCATGTGTAGATGCGCCCAGTCAGTCCCTGTCCTTTACCTCCAACATTAGCAGTTTATGATATCAAAGACAGAATGGGGCACTACTGTGTTCTGGCAATTCCCTCTAAGACTGTTACCAAATGATACAAAATAAAGTTCTGGATAAATAGATTGAACTCTTCTACTTCCTTTTATGGAAGGATATACACCCTCCTGAGTTCAGCTCTGTTGCTAATCTATTTAAATTACTAATCTCCTCCAGGAACTTTCTGGCCACATGAATTATCACATGACAAAATAGTAGAGCAACATTTATCCATAACACAGGGTTGTTCCACTTTTCAGCAGCCGGGGGCCATGTAGGGCACATCAGGAGGGGCTGAACAAACTGGGGTCTGCACTTGTACAAGCCACATCATCCTGGGTAGCCCCTTTCCCACTGCACTGACTATGTGAGCAGTTTCCCGCCACCCAATTTTCAGATGAGGCCTTCTTCCACTTCACCATGCCACAAACTTCCCTGGTGTTGTGGCTATGCCATCCTGTCCCCTGAGGTGTGGGCAGGCAACAAAAACCAGAGTGAGAGGCAGAGAGACCAGAGCCCCAGCTGTTGCTGCTGAACCAGTAATGGTTGGGTGGGAGACTGGGGGACTGCAATTTAATTTTTCATGGGTTGCATGTGGCCTACAGGCCACCAGCTGGATAGCCCTGCCATAACAAATGAGATTGGCTTCTAAATTCAGCATATTATATCCATTGCAAGTCATCTTATATGTATGTATGCAAATTGTGTTGCCTACTGATAGTATTATTTTATAATAAAAGAAGAAGAAAAGAAAGAGGAGAAGATTCAGCTCCATGCACAAACTCTAGCATAGCCCAATAATGGGGATATCTATGCCTCTTGAAGTAACTGCCCCAGGTGCTCTAGGGAACCATGCTCACACAGGGAAGCACATTATTGGCATAAAATATTTTGCTAAAGAAGAGCCGGAAGCTGGTTTATATTGATACCTACAATACCTGCATTCCAACTGTAAACCAAACCCCACCCACAAAGCGCTGCAAAGGGGCTTGATAATAGGCTACAGGATTCTCTGGCAAAAGCATTTCAATTTCTTGTTAAACAATCAAAATTTCTCATCCTTAAAATCAGGAGTGGTTAGAAATTAAAAAGTAGTATAGAAATATAATCTCGAGAAAAAATATGATTTAACACTGTGCAGGAGCAACATTTTACTGCTTCAGTATAAAACAAATTTTAGAATCTTTCCTTAGGGTGCAGACACATGTACATGTGTGCTAGTACAAATGAAAATAGATTATAAAATGATGTAAAATTAGACCATGATATGAGCAAAGAGAACTTTAACCATCACTCAATAACACTGCATTAGAATTTTAGGCTGTGGACAGATATAACATTCAGCTATTCTAAAAGGGGAAGGTAAGTTGCCACTCAGGCGAGTGTATCAACCATTAAGATATACCTGTTACATATTCATGCATCTATAGTGGTATAAGGGAGATAACTCACTATAACTTTAACCTTAAATAAAACAGAAAAAGGTATTTAATTATCACATAATTAGCTTCTTCATGATCTTTCAATGTGTATGTAAGACACATTGGAAAGTACCTGGCATGCCACCACAAGCCAGAACATTACCTTCCATGAATTGTAATGTCTGTCTGTATTCTCTATGACAGGCCTATTGACATGATATCAGACCCTAAAAATTATGCTTCTTGAGAATCATAACCACCAAGCAATTTGCATGAAGGAAACTTTAGCCAACTATTTTTAACAAGGGTGGTAAATGTGAAACTGGGCCTGAACAACAGCCTTCCACCAGGTAGCAATGCTTTTAGACACTGATTGCAAGGTATATTACCAGTGTGGTGGCTAAAGGGGTCAAAAGGACTGGAGTCCCAAGGCTGAGAAGCTAATGAGGGGATTGAGAACCTTCCTGGTGGAGTTGGGATTGGCAGCACCTGGGCCCTGTTTTTCAGGTCAAGTGATGGGAGGGAGAGGAGTTAAGTGCATATAAACTCAAGAACAGGACTAGGAGGGAAGCCTGACTCAGAACTTTACAAGTGCAGGAGCTCTAAAAGGAAAACAAAAAGATATGTGAAATGCTTTTGTTTGGATTGAATTTATGTTAACTGTGAGGCTTGCAGAGGTTAAGGGGTAGGAGGAGGCCATGAGTGAGGTGCCTGGGAAGTGTAGCTCCAAGTTATGAGGGGTTAAAGCCCAGACTGACCCCTGCAAGGGTCTGGGATCTCGTGAGCGCTAAGGGGATAAGGTCTGGCACAAAGGACTGAAGCCCAGGTAGGCCCAGGGGTCCAAAGAGAGTGAGAAAGGTGGATGCCAAGGAGTGGATGAAACCCAGACAAGGCTAGGTGTCCCTGGGTGGAGTGAGATGTGTAGCAAGAGATAGAGACAAACCCTGCTCAGGCTAGGGTGTGAGGATTGGGCAGACTGGCAGCCTAATGTTGAGCAGGGTAGAGTAAGTCATCAAAAACTGAACTCTGGTTTTCTGAAGGCAGACTCCTAAAATAGTACATAAACTCAAATATCAAGGTGTGGCAGGTGAGAGAATAAGGCCAAACTGGGGAGCCAGAGTAGGAGAATGGATGTAGTGCAATGTCTGCCCCTGGGGCATGTACCCTGTTACTACTGCTTATGGGAAGGTAATACTGTAAAGGCCTTGTTGCATGTTAATTGTACGTGACTCCTGGAACTCTTAACCCCTGGATTGTCCACACATTAACACCTAAAACTAATTTAAGCACTCTTTAGGCATATTAGTTTTGTCACTCTGGCCTAGGTTTAACTCTGATCCATGTCACCCTGCTCATGTTACACTAATGTGTGGCCACTCTAGGCATGTTAATGTAAATGTCCCATCTGTCCCCTCTCCCACACTGGTCTGGATTGTTTCCCTTCCCCTACCTCAGCACGCAAGATTCCCTGCTCACTGACCATCATGGCTGCCCATGCTGTCTGTTCTGGGGGATCAGGCAGAGGAGGGTTAACCTGCCTGCCTGGATGTTGCTGCTGCTGCTCTCTGGGCCAGGCTCAGCCCAGAGAAGAGCAGCAGCCTGGGAGTGGAGGTTGAGCAGGCAGATTAAACTTTCCCTGCCTGGTCACCCTGGACAGACGATATGGACAGCCACAAGTAAGTGTAGGAGGGACAGGGGGACCCTGGAGGGGATGAGGGGGAGCCCTAGGGATGGGGAGGAACTAGAGGGTAGGGGCCAAGCCTGGAATGGAAGCAAGGGAGCTCTCACCTTTCAGCCCTTGCGGCCCCTACTAACCTGGACTTGTGTCTGCTCCAAATTCAAGCTAGCAATAGCCCCAATCTGTTAGGGTGATAATATTTGGATTTTAGGGAGCACTGGATTTGCAGCTGAATAAAGGTTTTACCTGTGGCCTAGCAAAAGCTGCTAACCCCAAGGCAGAATTAAAGCTAAGCCAGTCATTTGCTTATGCTAAGTAACCATCTTAACTGTGTTAACCATTTTTCTGAAAAAGTAGCAAATAAGTTTGTATGAATTTGCATGAAGTGAAGCTTTAGGAATGTGGAAAATGGTACAACATGAGACTAAAAAACAGACTGGAATGTGAAAAACAACACATAACTGGTAACAGAATCTGAGATGAACGTATGCAAAAAGGTGACTGGTTACCTTTTTGCATATGTGAATGGTGACTGGTTAGGAAGCCTCCAGAAGCTTCCAGGTTTTGGTCAAAGTCTGCCCACTGACCAAAGAAGAGAAGTCAAGGTCTTAGACATGCACTAATAGCAAAAAGACATACAAATGAGTAAAATGCATAGACAATTCCATGCTAATGAAGCAAACCGTAAACAGAGGCAGAGCTTGAGATGGGAGGAGAAATGAGTGGAACAGAAGGAGGGATGGAGGTGGAGTGAATGTTAATGAGTATAAACCAAAGTGTATAAATGTGGGAAAAACTATTGTTCACTGCAGGTCCCCAGTTTGTTGTTTTTTGGGACCTGGCCTGAAGATGTCTCCATTCTGAATAAAGCTGTTGTGAGCAATGTATGCTGGTGTTTGCTCCCTGCTTGCTCTAGCTAATGAGTAACAGGACCCATGAGCAATTGGATCGTCATCTTGCTAGTCATTGGGTGCCTCATGGAGTCGGGGTCTAACACAATCAACATTTGAGCAGCTCACAGTGTAACATGTAACAAAGCCCTAAGAGGTACTGAGAAGTACTGGGCACTATACTAGATCCAGATACCTGGGTCATTGGGTAAGGATTGATTCTGAAGTTTCCTTTTACCAGGGAGGATGCTACAGGGTGAGATGATATTAAATGGTAAGGCTCTGGGGGGTGAAATGCCAGTGAATAGGTAGTGATCAGCTCAACACTTGACTCTAAAGGAATAAGGCTGGGAATGGAAGGGGACAGAAGTTGGGGAAAGATCTGAGCCTATGTGTGGTGGGGAGGTCATCACTGGGGGAAAACATCCCTTTGCAGTACACCTAATCACTGTGGTTCTGATAGATGCATGATCCCTGGAAAGAAGGAAGGGGGATTGCTGTTTCTGCCATTTGTTTTTGAGGCTCCCAACTGTTTCCTTCATATTGCAGGCTGTCCTTGGAGGATGTGACACTCATCAATATGACAGAGGCACAGCAGAGGTACATGTTTGTCACAGTGAGGGCAAACCTGCCAGATACACTGTAATGCTGCTAACAAAGATGACATATACAGGGACATGGAGGAAGAGGCTTCACTGTCTTTCAGTTTAAAAGTGAAGCTGTTGCAGGACCTGTATAAGTGGGGTTACCTAACCTGGGCAGAGAAGATTGAGGTAGGGGTCACTCTTCTTCACTGATGACAGAAAGAAACAGGCCATATGCCAGTTCTATGGGCATAACGGGATTGGGGAGAGGGGGGCGGGGTTGGAAGGGGCTGTGTGTGATTGAGAGAAAGTGATCATTTCCTAATAATGCATAAAAAAGTTGGATTTTTTCCCCCTCTTTTTGGTACTTCATATAGTGTTCCATCAGGGGATAAGAGAATGGGATGCAGTTACCGGCCACCAGAAGAAAGAGAACAAAGTTCGATTTAACAATACTCAGATCAAGCAAATTCTTTCAACAGTTGCTGTATAGTGGTGGAAGGGGGAGCATGAGTCCTGTCCTCTCCCCTTGCCCCTTCCTTGCCCCCCTGCCCCAGCAACCAGGCACAGCAAGTGAGTTTAAGTGTAGCATTACCTTGATGACATGATTCTCATGTTTTCAATGCAACTTTACTCTGTGTATTTGTTTCTGAGGCACCTTGGGCCTCAGCATGCAATCACCTGAACCAGGTAGAGTTAAAAACAGCAGGAGCATGTTTAGATATAAAGTCTGTTTTCAGGTTTTTGAACAATAGATGCATTCATTCTGTATGTGGCAGGGAGGGGCATGGAAGGAAGCAACTATCAAAACTTTCACTGTCCTGTTTGCATGTAGGTTGTTTCAAACAATATGGAGGGAAAGGATGGAGAATACTATTATCCATTGGTACCTTGCCACATATGTACCCTGAAAGGAGGCATGTGTGGTGAGAAGCACTTGTAAAAATGTACAAATATTAACTAAATTCCTGGGAAATGCCTGTTTACTGCTGTAGGGGATGAAAAAGCTAATTATATTTGAAGATTGTTCTCACTAGCAAACCAGTCAAGGGATGGCTTTCTATGTGTGCATCTACACATTGCCCTATGGTGATGTAGTGATGTGCTGTCACTGTACAGTGCACTACAGTGATGTAGCAATCATGTAATTGGCAGTTACGTCGCCGTAGTACCATGCTCCCCCAGTATAGCACGCCGCTATGGTGATGTAGCAGTGGAATTTAACCATGCACTGTGTGCAGGGGCGATGCATGGGGGTGCACCCGGGTGCACGTGCACCCCTGAGTGTGGCGGTGCACCCTCTACATAAAGGTGTCCTGGCAGCATCTGTGGGTGGTTGCTGACCCCTGGTCAGTGCTCGCCATCCCCCCTTACCCGCTGCCAACAGTGCCGGCAGCATCTGCAGGAGCTCCCCCACTTACTGGTGCCACTCTCCCACCACCTCCATGCCCCCCCAGCCACTGGGGGGACACATTGTTCATGTCTGTGGCACAGTGCAATAACCACCTGTACTGAATCATGCTTTAGTACTTCCAAAAGGAAGTACTAACTAAAATATGGTGCTGTAGCAATATTGCCATACGGCGACATGTGGACATGCCCTACGTGAAGTAAAATGTAACCTTTATAGTAAATTCCCCATCGTAATTTTTTTTCTGGTCACTAGGTCTGGGGATAGGGTGGGATTAGAAGGAGAAGGGTCTTCTGATTGCTAAAAATTTATTCTGTCTCCTGAAATTTGATGCCACTTTATTAAAATATTTTTAGTTGACTGTTTCCTTCTTCCTGGCCAGAGTGTACCAGGGAGTCTTGCCCATTTTCTTCCAATTAGAGACTCATGGTTCTTTTTATCCCTGGATTTTCTTTGACTGTATTCAGATGAACTGGAATCAAAAATCATTTGAAGAAGCCAAGTTTCATTAGGTTTAATGCTTTGCATGCCTTAAATACCAAAACAAAAATTAACATAAACACACTCAAAATGGCCATAGATTTCTGTGGACCATAGCAAATGTTTAAGGATGGCACAGAGAGTCCTTTTTATGTGGCTTGAACATAAACATAAACAGGTTAAATAGCTTTCCCCATTTTTGTGTTGGGAAGGTCATGCTCTAAGGCAGCCTTCTGCTGAAAATGCTTATTCCAAACTGCTTAAATAGTGACCTGAAGAGCTAAAAAGAAAACCATTTATCAACCACAGGTAGCATTTTGGCAGGAGCCAGACCTTGAGTGATTATCCACCAATGAAAAATTTAGGGCTGGAAGTTATGTTTATGTCAGAGGCTCCTAGCACATATGACATATATGGAGTGATTAATGTATTAATCATGCCATAACTAGCAACATGCCACACATTCATCAAATTTATGGTGCCATAAAATCACAAACCAGCCACAAAGGTATTCCACAAAATATGTGATACTATAAACTGAATGTGTGGCATGTCCAAACATGCCAGTACCCACAATCATCGGATTGCCAGCATCAGGACTTGGCTGCAGGTCTGGAACCTGGGCAAGAGCTACCCTGGTCCCAATGCTGACTATGGCTGGTTCTTACTGTCAGGATGAGGGCTTGCCAGGACCTAGCAGGTTTTCTGCCTTGTCCTGTAGCTGTGCTTAGAAAACCTTTCAAATGCAATGCATTCTTCTTAAAGTCAAGCTTTTTAAAATCTATCCTAACCATGCAATTTGTCTGATAAAAGTTATCACTTACAAAAATCCTTGTCTCTTACATTTCTAGGACCACACATATAGCATCATTTCAACACTGCCAAATTTCAGGTGTTATGTAGGTGAATTATTTTTTAAAATTTAAAGCCAACATTGCCTATAACACCTTTCCTAGTATTAAGGTTGTCTAGTTGTATTGTACCCTGGTGCTTGTTTGAAGAAGGATTTTGAGGAAAATTAGTGACAGTGGAGCAGCTTTCCACTTCAGAGTAAACTGATCTAAACTTATAGCCAATCCTATAGTGTATTAAATCAACTGTACAGCCACGAACATATTAGGTTAATATACAAAGACATTTTGTTGGGCTTTGTGGCCTAGCTTTTGTTTTCCTATTCTGTAGAATTTAAATAAAATACATTTGTCCACTGCAGTGTTCCCTCTAAGGTGTGTGCATGCACGGCTGTGCACAATTAAAAATATTGCCGCACATGAACTTTTTTCTGCTGCACACCCGCCCAGAGAGGAGCTGGGTGCAGACCACAGTGGAGGCACTGGGGCCAGCGTGGGACACTTAGCTAAGCTCCTCAATGCAGGGCAGGCAGCAGCTCCTTCCTGAGATGGGGACTGGGGTGGGGGCTGGGGCTGAGGCTGGTGGCTGGCATGGACTCCATTGGCTCCAGGGAATTGCTCCACACCCCCACATTGCCTCGGGGAGTGAGGAGGCATGTGGCATCAGGGCTGGAGAGTGGAGCAGTTCCCCGAAGCTGGCGGAGCCTGTGGAGCACTGCTTACTAGCTAGTAATGGAAAAATATTGAACTCTGCAGCAAGCTGTTAGGGAAACAGAAGCCCTAACACACCACTAAATGGAACAGATAAAAGTTCGGCTGTTGGTTATATTTTTAGTCTTGACAAAAAATACTTCTCTTCAAAATCATTGTCTGTTCCTCACATCATAGATTCTCTTTGGCACTGTACCCCATTATAGGGGGAGGAGGGGAGAGGGAAGACACTGTGTCATAGCAAGGTGGGGGCAAGCAGGATAACTGCCCTGGGTGCTGAAGCAAAGGGGCACTAACAGGTGCTGCCCAGCCGGTGTGGGGCATGGGATGGAGCCATGAGCAACTCATTTGGGGGGAAGGGGGTGTGGGGAGGGCAGCTTCTGCTGCTGCATGCACGGGCAAGCGTGGAGGGAACTGCTCTACGGGCTCCAAAGCAGCGTGCTCACGGACCAAAGCAGTGTGCTCAACAGACCACTACTCCTTAGAGGGAACACTGGTCCACTGGTATGGAATGCAAGCAACTGAAGTTCAGTTCCCTAGTCTGTTTAAGATTTCTTGTGAATGTGGACAAATCCCTTAACCTCTCTGTGTCCTCTCTGTCTACCTGCAAAATAGGGATAGGTAGGTTGTGAGGAAAAATAGAAGAAATTGTAAAATGGACAGACTGCATGGTCAGAGGGGTCATTAACACTGTCAAAGTACTGTGTTTTAAGAATCATTTGGGCATGTTTGCACTGTCTGATGACCATAGGATGTTTTAAAGATTAAAAAAAAATTAGAAGACTACATAAAGGCACATCTATATGGGCTTAGGGCTGTAGTAGGGAGTCCTGCAGTGAAACAGCTCCGTGCACACTGTTCCCTGAAACAGATGTAATGTAGCCATCTTACAACAGTACAGTACTGGATATCTTATGGTGGCTGTTACATACATGGGGAAGAGTAGATAGCAGTAGAGTTGGCACATCATATTTCACTACAGTGGTCCTTAGTGCAGTCCTCAGGTGGTATAAAATGTGCCCTTCCTTTCCTTTTCAAAATGTTTTATATTTTACCCAAACTCCAGCTTTTAACCTAGTATCATGCTGAAGAAGAAAGAACATTTAAGTAATGGTGTAGACAGCCATAAGATTTATACTATTTTAAGAAGCCCTGATATAATCTAAAAATGTTGCAAATAGACAATACATAGCACTAAAATGGTAAAATCCAGGGTTTGGCCATCAATAGTGCATGAGCCAGATCTGGTCTGTGGAGCCTTTGGATCTGGCCTGTAGAGCCATGGCATTGGGTGCTGGCCGGGCTCTGCCCATGCTGTGCTTTAGTTAGATACTTAGGGCTTCATTGGATGGGGAAGCTTTCCCTCTGCTTGGTCAGATGGCACAGGCTCCAACAGTCTCCCTGTGCCACACTGAAGCCAGCCAGCAGGGAGAAGCAGCAAAGGCAGTCAGGTACTGCCTGCTTATCTCAGACTTGGATTGGGTCATTTTAAACTCCATTCTGGAAAACATTGCCACCAACTGGTTTAACCTAGCCACTATATAATAAAAAGAATCCTGCATGGTTGGGAGCTAAATCTACATCTGAGTGGACTATACCAGGATAGATTTATCTGTCCAGATCACCAGTCTGTATCAGGGGATATGTTAGCCCAATAGTATCTCACAGTCCTTAGTATCAGAGTTATAACAACACAGCCAAGAACCTGGGATAGTGGTGACTTCTAACTGCTGCCATGCTGCTGGTGTGGTTGTACAGCTGTAGTGGTAGTGGATTTTTCTGCTCCTGCCCCTAGTTAGTGTCCATGGAAGCTGTCCTGTTTACCCATAGTTGCACTACTACTTAGTGTCATCTCCCCATGAAACAGCTGCTTTTGCCTCCTCTGTCACTTCAAGTGATCTGGGGTTAGGGACACAGCATATGACTTGCCTTTTTATGTTTTTTGGAATGGCAAACTGATGTCATTTTGTGCAGGACAGCTATATCTCACATTTGACCTTACATAATAATCAATGATGACCTGTTCAAACAGTTAACCATATTCTATTGGGTAGGGTTCAACACAATGGTCCAATAACTGAAAGTGTATGGAGATCCTTGGTCTGCTCTGCATCTTGCCTTGCCCCACAGCTTGCAGTAGAACCACCATGACCATGGCTGGCAGCAATGCCAGACTAAAGCAAAACTTTTGAAGCCCTGGTACAAGAAAACATGGGATACTAACTAGGTTTCAGGTGCCAAGACGACCATCTATTTTTACTTTGAATAACTGTCCCACATCCTGGGCAACAAATTATTCTTTTGAGTTGTGGTGATTCATTACCAACTCCATGGTAAACCCAGAGTGGTATGAAGAAAGTGACTTGAAGACAGGAACAGACCCAGACTGAGGGTTCAGATGCTATTGGAAAAATCATGGTGCTTTGCTGGCACAAAGGGAAACAGATGTACCAGCAGGAAGGTAAATACAGTTCTTCTCATACAGACATCAGTGAGATCTGGTCATTTGAAATACTGCCAGTCACAACTCAAGCAGCTGAAATCCCCCACCACACTGACACCAAAGACGAGTGAAAATTTACTACAAGTGTTGCAACCTAGCCAGATCTGCAACCAGCTGTTACATTGGTCATCCAGTAATGCTTGCACCTAGGTAGTGCAGCTGTTTATCTCAGTGGGCCAAGAAGCCTGTGAGCAATAGGTGAGGCCACCTGCCTATCAGAAGTCTCTACAGATGTCAGGAAGTCATGCTGCTTTTAACAGCATATTATGGGACCCCTGGGAATACCATGTCTAGTGTGCTCTCAGGGCACCCAATAAATTGCTTGTTTGGCATGTGAGCCACATAGCTGTTTACAGGATCACAGGGAGATACGATTTAGGTGGCAAATCACAGGTACACTGGGAGTTAACAGACATATACAATATCCCTCCTTTGTTCATATTAGAAGCCAATAGGGAGTTATCAGAAGCCTGGGCATCCTTCCTTACTAACTGTTCATTATGACAATGGAGTGGCTAAAAATCTGTTGTCAAATCACTTCTCATTGTGGCAGTTCATAAGAACAAGCAAGATTAACTTTGGTTTTGGACCCCGTCATAGTAGTCTTTTGTAAAAATACAGATAACACACCTTTAACATCTCTTTGTACACCTGAGACTTCATGGAGAAACAAGAGAGTTAAAGCATAGTCAGCACTCATTCCTTCTACACGCTGGCATCTTCCAGTTGTGTGGTGTACTGCTGGATGGACATTCAAGTCTTCCCACATGCAATGACCAACCCTGTAACATATACTTGCCCTACCCATGAGGCTTCTAGGGTAACTAGGACTAAGGTCCTAGGACTGTGGGCACTGGGATGTTTGGACATGCAACACATTCAATATATGGGACCATAAAAAAATAGCCACTAATGTGTTCCATATAGTTTGTGGAATATCATTGTGGCTGATTTGCTATTTTATGGCACCATAGATTTGATCAATGTGTATGGCATGTTGCTAGGTATAGCACAGTTAACACATTAGGTACGCTATGTCACATGTGCCACGGGCCTCTGACCTAAGCATAACTTCCAGCCCCCAAATTTTTCATTTGTGGATAATCACTCAAGGCCTGGCTCCTGTCAAAATGCTATCTGTGCTAGACAAGTGGTTTTCTTTTTAGCTCTTCAGACATATTTTAGAGGTTTAGAATAGGCATTTTCACCTGATGGCTGCCTAGTCAGCAAACACAGAGCATGACCTTCTCAGTACAAATAGAGCCTTTATATGCTTAAGCCACAAAAAAGGCCTTCTATGCAATCCTTAAAAATTTGCTATGGTCCACAGCAGTCTTTACCCATTTTTAATGTATTTCTACTCATTTTCATTTTGGTATTTAAATCATGCAAAATATACACTGCATTAAGCCCAGTGAAACTTGGGTTTTTCAAATGACTTTTTATTTCATTTCATCTGAATCCAGAGTCAAAGAAAATCTAGGGATAAAAAGACCTATGAGTCTCTAACTGGAAGAAAATGGGCATGACTCCCTGGTACAGTCTGGCCAGATAAATAAGATTCAGTATTGCTTTGCTTCAGTGGAATGGTGAAAAGCTACTGGAGCATATAAGTGTATTGGCCCTCCATTTGAAGAAATCCTTCATAATGATACTGCCACATTTTACACAGATTTGTTCTCTTCATTCATTTGAGCATTGTGTACTTCTGAACTATTTTTTTTGGAAGTAGAGGATCCTGGCATGTAAATGGCCACTTGAAGCACCAGTATCGCTGCTTTAATTTTAAATATCTGCTTTAATTATCAAATATTACATTGTGCATGCATTAAGAAAACCAATACTATGCAAATGAGTCAATTAGAGGAAGAATCATAAGATATTGATCATTTCTATATAAACAAATATAACACCAATATGATAATATTTATGAATATTGGCTGAAGTCCACATGTTGTTATTACTAATCAAACATCATAGAAAAGATATATTCAGTGTATTTTTCCACTATGTTCTTCTTACATAAGACAATCTGATTAAATTAATTTGGAAATGTTACCTTGGCTGAAGTTTTTCTAATTATATAATATTATTCTTAGCTCTAATATAATAGCACATTTATTACTTTCTTCGAAGTTACAATAACTACTGTCTCATCTAGCCATATATTTCAATCCTTTTTAATGAGTGATTTAGTAACCCTCAAAATTAAGAATACTTGGGATTAATCAGTATGTTTTATATATTCAGGTTCAAACTGTTGTACCAATATCATACCAAATCCTCCAAACCAGGAGCAGCCAACCTGCAGCACATGTGCTACAAGTGAATTGGAGCTGCAGTCAGGGAGGGTGTGATGCTATTTATTCCTCTGAATATTATGGGTACTCATGCACTTTGTGGGTGCCTAAGAAAAACACCTAGGCAGCTGATGAGTCAACACTTCTAAACACAAGGAAGATTTGTTTTACACACACAATCTGTTTTCTCCTGAGATTTCAGAACTGTAAAGGAATTTAATTTTGCACACCAATAAAGCAGTTTCCAGAATGTATTTTTATACAGTTGGCTTATAGGGAAGTTATTGATTCAAGAAAGCTAAGAAAAGGAAAGGCAGCAGTGACTTGTGAAGGATGCAGTTGTCCATTATCTGGGCACAGTTTTTATGGCATCAAAGACTGTAAAGAACACAACAATCTTCTATAAACCTGAAGAGAAGGACATCCTTCATTCCAAAGAGACAACATATTTGACATTTGTTGGAACTGTAAGATCTATAGAACCATTCTCCCGAAAGTTTGAGAGTATAATAAATAAAAGATCTAGGAAACATTGTGGGAAGAAAGTACAGCTTAAAAAAACCCCCAAATAACTTGTCTTTCAAATCCTTCTTTGCATTTTTAATATACTTATATATAAGAAAAAGAAAAATCCTTCTATCAGAACAAAACTCAGTAAAGCAATTATTACTGAATATAAAAATGTCAATAAGCCTATATGAGGCTTATATGACCCTTATTGCCATTAATGCTAAGCCACTTCATTTTTTATGCCATTATCCTCTCAGTATGCCTGTATGGGCAGGATACATTATTTCTCCCTTTTAAAGATGGTGCAAGGAGTCAAATATAATGTGTATACTTGAACCTTATGGAAGGTTTGTGTAGTTCTGCTGCCCAGAATATCTGGAAGAGCAGTATGTATTCTGTTACCTGACAATGAAGGTATTTTTGCCTTAGGTCATTGCACCTTTGCAGATTAAAAATGATTCAAAATAAGGGCCTCAGAATTCTGGTCAGACATACAATTAAGCTTTTGTGATGACTACCCTCATGAGCAACACATAGAGGATTGAAACTAGGATCTCATGACCAAAAAAATGTGGGGGAGAGAAAGGCTAGGTCAATATGACATTATCCTGATGGTACTCCAAGCAAGGCTTCAATTTAGAAGGCCTAACATTTGTAATAAGAAAGGCAAGAAGTTTGAAATTGTTGAAGTTTTAATGTTCTTGTTCTGGTAATCACATTTTTATACTGTAGTAATGTGGGAGTGCCAAAGTAAATGTCACTTTTGATAGACTACATAGTAATAGTTTACCTTTAAATGATGTGACCAAAAAATGCTGATGATCTCAAGACAGGGAAGCATGTTTTCAAAGGTGCAAAGAGTAGTTAGGTGCCAAATTTTTACTGGCTTTCACACAGACAATTAAGTCAATGGTCTTAATCACAGCAGTAATGATAAGTAATTGCTTAAGTCTTTGCAGGATAGGTACCTTGTTTTGTTTCTTGTGTAACTGCATAATGGAACAAGTTATGCCTAATTCCAAAATAACTTGATGTGCTTATGTTTAGTTACCTGTTAAATAAATTTGAAATAGCATTGAGGGTAAAAAGGTATGTTTCAAGTATTTTTCCTGCCTGCATGTGACACTAATATAAGAAAAGGTAATATGAACATTACTTTAAGGAACTGATGCTTCAAACTTCATTGGCTGCATTAACATGAAATAAATGTGGCAATTTAAAGATCCCTGCAGGATTGGGTCCTACATTTCTTCTGAGTTAATGTGTGCCATGGGCCAGTGTCAGGTAGCATTAAAAAAGCTATCCATTTGGATAGCAAAAGCAACAATGACATCATATCCATAGATTAAATGCTAAATCTGGAGCATTGGTTCCAACTTTTGCAATGCTTCTCATGAGTCTTACTTTATATATATTTAATCCCCAGCTCCAGGAAGCAAATAATTATGTGAAACTCTATTTTGTTCTCTTTTTTAAAGATAATATTCATGTCTGGGAGGAGAAATGTAATGAAAACATGACCTGAATATAACCAGGGGTGTCAAGAAATAGTCTCATGCTTTGGTGAAAAATGTTGCGGTCTGGAGAAGCCTGAATAATAATTCTGAATTCTTGGGGTTGACAATGACATTTCTGATATAGTGAAATTGGAATTAAGACTTCCAAAATAATGTGTGTGTGTGTGTGTGTGTGTGTGTGTGTGTGTGTGTGTGTGTGTGTGCATGCGTGTGTATAAACAAAATATATTTTGTCATTACTTGATATATAATACAAGTATCAATAAATAGCTTCACTTCTTGAATTATTATATTAGTTATTCCAGTATGAAATTATTATTTTTATAAGACAGCTGGCTCAATATAAGAAACCATCCTTCATTTAAATTTATAAAACTCTGCATATTTATTTTCACTTTTGGACATAAATAATATCAAGATAGAATGAGCTCACGGTCAATTTAGCGAGCGAGATACCAGACAGCAATGAGACAAGGGGTATTTTTAAACTAACATGTTTTGGAAGGTAAGGACAATTTAGACAAGTTAAAACAACTCAGACAAGACAAGTAATCAAATAACTAGTCATTCATTTCAATTGTTGACTGAGACTTCAGCAATACCCTTTTACTGTTCTAATTTAAAGTAGAAGTGGATATGTTTTGAAAGCAGCTTTTCTGCCCTTTCATCATCTTTCCTATTTTGAAAACAAGCCATCCTTACACTGGCTTGATTTGTAATAAATGTACAATACAAGGAAACAACACTCCCTGGAGATCAATGAAAGTGATCACCATGAAAAAGGTACAGTAATAGGAATCTCAAAGGAATATTGCTAAATATCAACTGAAAAGACAGAAAAGAGAGGATGGAAAAGTGTGCATGTGCAGGAATGCACAAAACCAAACTGAGCATTTTCATTCCAAATGTTTATGATTTTACACAGTCTTCTAAGAAGTATGAATTAATCATATTACCCTTTACTTTTTTACTCTCTCCCTCATCCATCCTGTTTTCAGCCTCTTTCACAGAAATAGTTAAGAGCAAAATCTAATTTATCTCCCAACTAGTTGGAAGGCAATTAGTGGCTCAGAGACAGTCTTAACTGAAAAATGGGAACAAAATAAGGTTCTTGATATCAGAACTGAAATTTGCTTTCTATAAAGCAAAGAGAGAACCATATCATAATGAGGATAATGTGGATGTGAGCCATAAAAGACAATTTTTGCTGTTCTGATGCAAATCTACTTACGGTTGATCACCACAGTATGATGGTGATAATTTGTTTTCATTTCAGTGCAACAGGATCCATTGATAAAACATGTCACTACGCTCTAAAAATCTCCCCCTATTTCTAAGCCTAAGCAACTCATTTGGATCCTGGGAAACTCCAGAGATAAGGGATGTAGCAAGCTCTAGTAGCACTAGAGTTTTGAAGAATTTTGTACCAAAACCTTGTACCCCACTTTCCCCATCTTCCCTGTACAGCTTGAATTTCATTGGCTGAAT
>NW_017729030.1:2660635-2672581 GCF_001723915.1 Gavialis gangeticus | reverse complement strand
AATCTACTTACGGTTGATCACCACAGTATGATGGTGATAATTTGTTTTCATTTCAGTGCAACAGGATCCATTGATAAAACATGTCACTACGCTCTAAAAATCTCCCCCTATTTCTAAGCCTAAGCAACTCATTTGGATCCTGGGAAACTCCAGAGATAAGGGATGTAGCAAGCTCTAGTAGCACTAGAGTTTTGAAGAATTTTGTACCAAAACCTTGTACCCCACTTTCCAACATATGTGAGATTAAAAGGATCTTCTTAGCAGCAGATCCCCTCACAACTCAGAGCTTGTATGTGCATCTGCAGCGAGTCACAGCTCCAAAGGGATGCATGTTGCATATGCACTGAATGGGCTCCTGCTCTCTATGCAGAAAAAACACCACAGAGTTTCGTTTATGAAAGAGTAAATGGGTTTGACATTTTTATTTGGAAATTCTTACCTTTCCAGGCTTTTACTGGATTGCATAAGTAAGAAATACTGAATCACTGGCTTTTAAAATTTCTATTAAGGCTATATGTAAACTAGAACTGCCTTATCTCAAAACCTTGGTTATTCAAAATTAAATTATACCACCTTTTGTTCATAGTATAAAGTACATGAAAACACGCCTTTTCCTGAGTTCTTTTCTGAGTTTGAGAGCCATACACTTCTTACATTTGCAAAATTCCCTTACTTTGAAGTCTAGGCTTTTCATAATTAATATTATTTAAACATTCCCACTTACATTGTACAGACTGATATTAAATATTGAAATGAACTTTCATTGTAACACTCAGGGAAATAATTAGCATTGCATTTCTGATTAATGCTAATGGGAACCACAAAGCTAAATCATAGCCTGATACGTTAACAGTTCTACCCCTTTCATTATCATTTTACATATTTTCCTGGTTTTTCTTTTTGTTTTGTCTTTCAGATGCTTCTTTATTGATCCAGTTCCTCATTTTATAGCTGTGATCTCTTAGGAACCTCATCCTAATAATTCCTCTTTTGTGTGTTGTGATAGTTCCTGTGCTTTGTTAAAAAAATGTACATAAAAAAAACCCTGGGTTGAAATTCCTTGCTAAAATGAACATCTGTGGATTCACACATGTACACCACTGGGGAATTTGGCTTCTACTCTTCAGATAGCTGACAAATTTTTTGTAAGATTCTTTTTCATATAATAGGTTTCACAAACCTGTAATTTAAAATCCCACATTTTCAGACTGAGGACAGTGCCCAGAAAAGCATAAATAACTCCCATTTTCCATTCTGTGACACGTATATTTTAATTAATATTTTTAGAAATAAAATATAAATACATATTTTATTGACAAATAGATAGATGCTTTATCAATAACATTGAAGTGTTTTGATACTAGGGAAAATAGATACTACTTTAAGATTTTGTAAATATAAATGTTATTTTTAAAAGGTAAAAAGAAAATTTAAAAAGAAACTTATGATTCTTAGGGCATGTCTATGTGTCACCCTACATCACCATAATGACATGTTATGTCACCATACAATGCACTATGGTGACATAGAGATTACATGAGTCTACAGGTGACTAGCAGCTACTTCACTGTAGTAGTGCGCTCCCCCGTTTTAGCGTGCTGCTGTGGTGAAGTAACGGCTAAAACTAACCAGACTGCACTCCAATGGCACAGTGCAGGCAGTAACTGCACCATGCTTTAGTAATTTAGGAAGTACTAAAATTAAAATTATTAAACAGTTTGAAGTCTAGAAGGAAATGGAGTAGGCAGAACCATTGAAGACTGACGAATGGGGGAGATATCTCATGTAAAATTCAATGTAAAAGGGAGTTGGAAAGAGGAAAAAGATAGGAGCTGTAAATGGCCAGCAAGTGCTTCTTTTAGTAGAATCTAGAATATTCTGGAATGTGAAATGGTCATCTGATGAGTTAATAGCGTCATACAAAGTTTGTTTTTCCTTCTTTTTTGAAGTTTTGTACATTGAAATTGCTAGAAGGCTTTCTTTTCTAATGTAAAACTATGAAAGTTATTCATTGGTACTGCAAAAACAGGATTGTTGCTTAGTAATTATCAAACATCAATGTAAAAATTTATCTGAGTCCTATCAATCTTGAACAACTTATTTACCTTTTACATTTTTTCTTTTCTTTTTCTAATTAAGGCTCTATACCTGTACTTAAACATATTTTTGAATGAGGTTGAGTTATAGTTAAAATGTTTTTTTAAAAAAAAGAGCAAAAGTCACTAATGGTTTGTACAAGTGTTATATCTAGATAGACTTAACAAGGGTTAGGTTGATCTAAATGCCCAATTATGCAAGCATTCATGGGCTTAAATTGCCCAAAGAATGATATACCCAGTGTAAGTTATTTCATTAACTGAGGTTTACTAACTTGGATTGAGATTGGGTTATCCCAATCTAGGAAAGGGTTAACTTAATCTTACGAATATCTGCTCACTTTTGAAGTACAGCCCCAGGGCTGGAAAAGCCTAGGAGCTTGCCCCAGTTGCAGGACTGTGCTATTTCTACTCCCACAGCCCTGAATGGCCTAATTTAGGTCCCTGAACACTCTCTCCCCTGCAACTGGGCAGACCCACCAACCCTTCTGCAGACTCACCACCTCTTTTCTCCCCATGGACCTGCTAGCCCCCCAGTCTTGTCTACTCTTCTCCCCCAGTTATTTAAACCAGTTTTCCAGTATGGCTTTCAGAAGCAGCAAATGGCTGTATATACCCCTCCTGGTCTTCATTTACACAGTTTACAGCTGTGTGAATGTAGACTGGGTGTGGTAAAAGGGTATGTGTATCAACTAAATTGAATTTTTTTTCAGTTTTAAAGCATCTGCCTACTTTCTTGCTCAGCCATGTCACTATCAATCAGTCTGAAAGATCAATTACATTGGTACAAGTGTATAAGTATATAAAGGCAGATAGGTATACTTAGTTTGCAAACTTGTGACTCATTTATTCTATATGGTGCTTTACTTGTGTAAACCACATGTTTAATGTTGCAGCATTTGACTTTGTTTGACCTATAGAAATGTAGAAGCAGTAGAGAAGAGGCATACATTTTAGCTGTAGAACTCTGTGGCGATGCTCAGTAACAGGGTTCATGGTTGAGCAACTCAGCCAAAAGGGCATGTAAACATCCAGAAACAGAATAACTTAGAAGCTGTTTCTTAACATAAATGAGAAGTTTATAATACAAACAAATGCTCTGGCAAGTCAACCCCAATTAGCGTTTGGGAGTTGAGTCAGTCAGAGTAGAGGTAAAGGGGAAGGTTATAAGTTAAATCCAGCCTTTGTAGCTTGTGCAGATGATCCATGTAGGACCAACAGGCACATGTGCTGTGAGGGCTGGTCTCAGTACCTCAACCACAGGCTAGTGCTATGCCAGATTTACTAATCCTCCATTATACTCAAGTTTAGACTTCTGCAGTGGGTTTTTCAAGTCTAATAGAAGTGCTGCAAGGGACAAATGGTTTCCTATAGAAGCTACACAAGCCTGGAACTAAAGGTAAGCTAGTAGCTAACTCCTTGAAATTGGATTTCTCTCTGCTGAAGAGAGAACAAGACAGGAGTGAGAAAGGCATGTTTGTACTCTGTTACTTAGTTTACTGGCATTATGGGGTGAAGACAGTGCCCTATTGAGCGCTAAACAATAGAGACATCCTAGAAATGGATATTTTATATGATGATTCCAAGAACTGTACTACTTTATTTATAGGCTGTAGATTTCTATTTTACCAACAACTAGTCTACTATTCATGGAATTACATTTAAAGATCCCATGATGTATGTTTGCTTACATGATTCTGAAGTGTTTTCAAAAGCACTGAGATACTAACATTCCTCTCATGCTTCAGAAGTTTAGATGATACATTACATATTTTGGTCACAATAAAAGTCAGATCAAGAGGGCCAGATTCTAATGGACCTTGAAGGTATCTCCACTTTGGCATTACACAGCATAAAATTTAGGCTATTCTCCCTGAGAAGGGGCTAAAGCTAGGCATGCTAACTGACAATAGCATTCAGGTCAGTAAACAACCCAGCATCCCTCATCTAGACTTTAGTTATGATAAAGGTGTGTTTACATGTTACACACACCTTGAACCCTTGTTCAGAAAATCAGAGACCTGAGTTCTAGGTCCAGTTTTGGACACCGTACTTCAAGAGGGATGTGGACAACCTTGAGAGGGTTCAGAGGAGGGCCACTCGTATGGTTAGGGGCCTGCAGGAAAAGCCCTATGAAGAGAGATTGAGGGACCTGGATCTCTTCAGCCTCCACAAGAGAAGGCTGAGAGGTGATCTTGTGGCTGCCTACAAAAATATTGGGGGCAGGGGGAAGAGGCAGCAAGGAATAGGAGATGCTCTGTTACCAGGGCACCCCTTAGAGTAACTAGGAACAATGGCCACAAACTGATAGAGAACAGATTTAGGTTAGACATTAGGAAGAACTTCTTTATGGTAAGGGTTGCCAGAATCTGGAATGGGCTTCCAAGGAAGATGGTGTTCTCCCCTACCTTGGGGATCTTTAAGAGGGGGCTAGACATGAACCTGGCTGGGGTCATTTAACCCCAGAACTCTTTCCTGCCCAGGACAGGGGGTCAGACATGATGATCTACTGAGATCCCTTCCCATCCAAACATCTATGAATCTATGAAACTGTCCCAGTCAGAGGCAGGTCCCAGCCCCGTGCCCCTATATACTGATTGAAGCATGGGGTTTGGAAAGAGCTGCAGGGGTGGGGCAGGTCCCAGCCCCCTCTTCCATCTGTTGGTGGGGCAGCTAGTAGAAAGTCCCTGGTTGATGGGGAATCCCTGCCCGGCAGTGGGGCTCACTGATAGCTGTCTCTGTGGCAGATTGGGGGAGGGGACTGGGACCTGCCCCTTCCTTGCAGCTCTTCCCATTGTCCTTTGCCCTGATCTTGGAGCCAAGACCAGGAGCTCCCATTGTCTTCACTCCAGCAGCAGGGAGACCCCCGAGGCAGGGAGCAATGACCCAGCCCCAGCCAGGATACAGCTGTTTCCTGGCCCAATGCTCCCTGCCAGCCCTTGGGCTAGCACCCAGGTGGAGCCTAGAACTCCTTCTGGTTGCAGCATAGGCCCATTTCAGGGCCCCAGGAAGCAGAATCAGTTTTCTGCCATTAGCAGCAAACCTGCTTCTGCTTTCCTGCATGTGTAGATGCATGCCCAGGAGCATTTACTTATGAGTAATTTACTCATGAGTAAACTGCTTCTAGATCTAATGCACTGAAAGGCACACCCACAAAGTTGTATCCCTTAGAGCAAGGGTGTCAAATATCTATCATATGGGCTGATACCACCCATGGAGCTATATCATCCATCTTGAGTGGCCCCACACGCCATATACAGTTCAGGAACCCTCCACTTCCCTGCATGCCAGATCTACTCTTGCAGTGCCTGCTATGACTGGTGTGTGGTGTCTACTTCAGCCAGTCTGCAGAGTGCACCATTTGCAGCATGAGTCCCAAGGTGGGAGATGTGGGTGCTGGATCTGACATAGGGAGGGTCCATGTGCCTGACCTGGGCCATAGGGCCAGGCCCATACCATTCATCCATCCATTGGACCAATCCTGTGCCACTCATCTGGCCTGACTTCAAGATGAGTTTTTTACACAAGTGATCTCATCACCATACTATTGTACATCTTTCTGCCTGCACTGTATTTCTATCCTTTCTAAGAAATAGAAAACATAGGCAGTTGTTTCAGCACCTCCAAAAAAATAATTTGGATTGTAGCAAGGCTTAGTTGATTAGTTTGGACACCTTCAGAACATGCACAGTGGTCCAAGTCTCAGCACCTGGGGTGGTGGATATGCCTAATCCATCCACATACCCAAGCAGTTTTCAAACAAGCAAGCAGGATTTATTTATATTGATCTTTCAGACTTAAGTACTTACATCCCCCTAATTCCTAGTTAGGCATCTTAGAGTATAACAAGGATTACATTTAGATCAACCTAACCAGGGTAAGGTTGACCTAAATATCCAATCATGCAGGTGTTTGGAGAGCTTTAATTGTCCAATGAATGGTGTGCCTGATCTAAGTTGGTTCACCTGAGGAGGTGCATTAACTTAGATCAAGACTGGATTAACCTGTATTTGCAGTGCAGCCCCAGGTCTGAGAAAGCCCAGCTGCATGCCCCTGCCCTGGGGTTGTGCTATTCTAATCCCACCCCACAATCCACACTGGGATATTTTAGCCTCCCTGATGCCCCCAACTGGGCATCCTCCCCACCCCCCATCCCAAAGACCTGCCAGACCTCCCCTAATCCTGCTAACTCCACTCTGGGCCTGCCTAACCACCCCTGCAGACCTATGACCTCTTCCCTCCCTCTATTCTTCCTGGCCCTCTCCCCATCCTCAGTTACTTGCATCAGCTCCTAGGAATGGAAAACAGCTGCACATGCCACTCCTGGTTTATATTTAGGTAGCTTAAAGTATGCTGCATGACCATAGAATGGATGCAGAGAATGACTGTACGCACTCCTGAAGATAAATTAGGATCTGCCCCTCTAACTGCATCTCTGAATAAAAGTGGGAGGAGAATTTGCACGTTTGTGTTCCAGAGTATAAAGGTGTAAATGTTATGTTTAATCTATTCATTTAACAATATGCATCAGCAACAAAGTGGAAATCTGCATGAGGAACACAGCCAACTACCTACCTAATAGTTTATGTTTAAAAGTTATTCATATAGTGCCAAATAATACTCAAAATGTTACTATGTGCATTAAATATAGTTTTACTAAGAAACTGTATTGTATTCTGCTTTGAAAGTTGTCAGGAACTATTAAGGCGGCTTTATTCTGGCTTTACAGACAATAGACCAGAAGTTTTACACTGTATAATGCTTTCTGAAAAGATAAAACTGGCCTGTGCACTGGCAAAGATTTCAGCCAAAATGCCAGAGGAAAAGGAGTGTAACAGTTGTTCTATGTATGTATGTACGTATATATGTATGTATGTAGCTTGAGCATACTCCTACTACGTTGTACTCACATAATGGCAAACGTTTTGAATTGAATAATGTGAATGTATTTTTCACATGTAAGAAATACATAAGATTATTAAATATATGTGCTTTATATTTAGTTTAATACACACTTGTGGAATTCTAAAATCCCACAAAATTCAAAAGCTCTGGGTTTCTTTTTTATTTTTATTGTTTTGTTTATGTTAGGAGGGAAAAAAAATCACAATTTATATATTTATTTCCATTCCCTACCTTAGCAGCCTTCCTGAAAATGCCTGAAAGTCTCCATTATTTCCTAGTGATCAGGTTTATTATTATTTTTCTATTACATATAGAAAACTTTGATTTACTGGGCTTAGAAAACAGCACTGTGAAAAGAAGAATATTTTAGGCTGGCAGTTTTCTTCATTAAATTGGCATTTTAGTTTTGAACAAATGCAACAAATGGAGAAAGGCAAATGTGCTGCCTAAGAATAGTGTGTCATCCTTCAGCACAGTGAGTGTATACAATGTTTTTCCTGAAAAGTACTTTTGATTTATAAAATAAAAGGAAGGAGCTTGCATCCATTTTAAGGAAATATAGTGTCTTTGCTAAATAATAGTAAGTCAACTATGTACAATGGAAAGCAATATAAAAGTATAAAATGCAATGAATAAATGTAGTTACATATAGAGAAGCAGCTAGAGCGATGCTAAGTTACTTCAAATACTGAGGGTAGACAAAAATCTACAAATGGATTTAGGTCTTGTAACAGGGCAAAATCTGATTTCACTTTATGCACCTAAATGGCAGTTTTCAAATTGTGTAATGCCTTTTTTGGCACTAAAGCACAATTTGTCATCCTGTTCCCTGTCCATTGTGAATGTAGAACCACAGAAAATGCAGTAAACCATGGTCTGGCTGAACACATACTTAGCTTCATATGTGCATATATAAACAAAAGTCAGGAGATTCTTCCAGGCAAAAACAAAGAGGAGAACCTCTCCTATGTCCTGGGTCAACACCTAGTAGTTAAAGTTGCCCAGGAGTCAGGTTAGTAGTTAAAGTTACCCAGGAATCAGTTTTAAGATTTCCTCTCACCCAGAGAGGTTTTGGCAGTGAATTGTAGGGGTGTGTGAAGCAGGCTATATTTTATTTGGATTCAGATTTGGCCTGATTAGGGCGACAGTGCTTTGATTTACTGATTTGGATCACTGTCCCAATTCAATTTGGCCATAGACACAGCTTTAAATGTTTTCTATACATACCTTGAGGTACCAGGCATGGCTCATGAATGCTGAGATGGTGGGGTGGATGGAGCCTCCTACAGGAGCACAGCTCCCCCCTCTCCCCCACCCCTCCCCACCCCTCCTTGCTTAGCAGTGGACTTGGAAGTGGGCAAGAAGTACTTCCATTCCACTTCTGGGTCTGCTGTTCAGTGCACGGAGGACCATCCTCCTGTGCTCCCCCGGATCAGCAATCAGCCACAGGGGGACCTTGGGTGCTCCCCCAGACCCAGAGGAGGCACCAGTTGCTGGGGCAGGGGGTGATCCCCCACATGCTCTGCAGCGGGCCCAGAAGTGGACTGAAAGTGCTTCTGGTCCACTTCTGGGTCTGCCACCAAGCACACTGGGGACCGCCCCCACCTCCCCGTGCTCCCTTGGCATGCTCCATCTGCCCCACCATCTCAGCGTTCACAAGCCACCTGGTACCTTGAGGTATGTAGAAAAAACATACAAAGCTGTGTCTCTGGTCGAATCTCTCCAAATCGAATTGGAGGCTTCTGATTTGATTTGGAGAGATTAATGGGTCTCTTGATTCGATTTGGATTCAGAGATTCAGCTGCCGAATTGGGCTGAATCTCCTCTGAATGGAATCAGTGACTGAAGCTTTGCACAGCCCTTGTGAGTTGCTTTGATTTCCCAGCACAGTTTGTTAACCACCAGGCTATTAAGCATTATCTGGGTTCCTCCCTAACCTCCCTCTTGAACTGTTATGTATACTTAACAGTCACTAGATAAGAGATGTGAAGCAGGGGAAGAATTTCTGCCCCAGGTGGAGCAATTATATAGGCTAGAACTGAAAGCCTTTTTCATTTTAAAGCAGCAGCCATCTGCTTGCTGCTCATGGCATCACACATCCTTCTCTCGGCATCACAGTTATTTCTCTTTTGACTGTCCAGATTCACCCCAACCTCAAAAGGAGGGCCAAAGAAGGATAATTCTTGACATGACACTAGAGCATTGTGCTGGCAAGATGAAGAGACATGGATTGAAACCATGTATGTGAGGCATCATGGAACCTGAGTCTTGCTTCATGGGTGTGCGCTCCAGCCATTCAGCTACTGAAGCTAAAATATGGGAGCTATCTCTTCCTCAGTCCTCTGCATAGGTTTTTGCTGTGTAAAGTGTCCTGCTCCTCTTTGTCCCTGTCTCCTAGTTCACCTGCTACACTTTTTTTTGCTGTAGAGATTTTTGCCTAGCATGCCTGTGTCCCTGCCTACCCAGCATACAGACTTCAGAATATGCTTCCACTATGCCCATGAGTAGGGTTTCTTCAATGAACATGTCATTCAAATAATCAAATAATCTGTTAATACCATGGATTGGGAGTACCCCAATTTATGCTACTGACTATCTTAGTGGTTAATGTATTTTCTTAGAGGGCAGGAAGGATGGGTTCAGTCCTTTCAGTCAGAGATTGGAATTGAAGTTAGATCCTCCAAATGTACGGAAATTCTCTGCTGTGCGGGAGAATAAAATGCCAGAGACACTCTGGTTGTGGGTTGTAAGACAAATCTGATCTAATTACCTATGGTTCAGGCCTGTGAATCCCTTTCTTTAAACCTAGAGTAAGGAACTTAAATCCTAGAGAGGGATAGGGTTATGGCATATCCCTATACCTTGTAGTTCCTATTGGCTATTTTATGTGCCAGGCCAACAAAATATATAAAAAATAAATATAATGGAAAATAAATAGCAATGGCTGACCAGCTTTTTAAATGATCTTTGGAATTTCAGAAGGGATGATATGCAGTTTGGAAGCATACTTACTGGAAAGTAGGGCAAGAAACTGGGATACATTTCTTAAGACAAAGGTTTGTCATTCGTTTTATGTCAAAATATTTGTAGGCAGTTTTAGCGCAGATTAGAAATCTGTGAACTACCCAGCTGAGCCCCCAGTAGATGTGAAGTAAAAGCATACAATGAGACACCATCGCAGTGAACTACAGAGTGCTTTTGTCCAGTCCAGAAGTTATTTCTTATCGATTCTCATCCTGTGAGGCAGGACAGAAACCAGAATTCTGTTGGTTTCCAACCAAAAGACAGTTTAAATGCAAGTTTGAAAACCCTTTTCTCTTAAGGCCTGTGAAAAAATGAATGTTAAATAACCCTTTCAAGCAGTTTTTTAACACACAGTCCAAATTGAAACTTCTAGCTTGATGATCAACCATAACAAATTCTACTGATACAGCACCTGCAGGAAAGAGGATTTTATATGAATAAAGACCAGGGAAAAAGCAGGAATGGCAAGAGGGATGGGAAGAAGTGGTGTGGGTGGGTAGAATGCTATCAGTGAAGCAGGCTTTTGGACATGAAGATTAAGGAGTGAAATGTTGGGGTGGGGAGGGCTGGGGGAAACAGTTTACAGTGAAAACAGTTTTGTTTTTATAAACTTGACCATAAAGTACAAACATAGGAAATCACACAGTAGCTGAACAGTACTGGAGCAGTACTGAGCACCACTCTTGTCAAATAATCTAACCACTCTTGTCAAATAATTACTTAACACTGTATCATAGGCATCATTGTTGAGACTGCTCCTTATCCTCACCCATGTACATTACTGCCACAATGTTTATAATCCCTAATGGCTGAGGACATGATCAACCACTTATATCTTTGTTTTGGACTAAAGATACTCAGTATAACAGACGGCTAAATGCACCACTGGTGCAAATGGAAAGAGCTTTATTGACTTTAATCAACTTCTACTTGCCTACACTAACAACGAATTAGCCTAAAGCATCACACTTCACATTGATTTTCCTTATTACCCCCACTGAGAAGAATAGAAGCCTTATATAAATTTGTGTAATATGTTTGTATTTACATTTTTTTTCCATTTGGCAAACAATGCTCAACATCTGAGTGTATCATTTAGGTTTCTAATCTGTCCTCGGTTGATAATCCTTCTTACAAATATTCAATAGGTAATTTTCTGCTATTTTCGTTACCAGTCTTTTTTGATGTGTTATGAGGCTTGGCTTTTATTTCTATTATTCATCATTAAAAACAGGAATCATAGCAGTAAATCATTACCGTTTTTAAGTACACTGAGAGCAGCTACATATCTTCTGTCAGAATAATTTTTGCTCTGTATTAAGAGAACAAAAATGAAATCCTTGAGAGAATACATGGTTACTACCCTTGTTCTTAAAATTCTGTCCACTACAGTTCTACTAGCAGTAGCAGTAAGGACACAATAAAAGGTGTTTGCAATCTTTTACTACGTTTTACCACCTTATGGTGTATGCATTGTATACAAACAAGCTATGTGCATCACATTATTGATGGAGACAGGGCAAAAGAAATGACTCAGTAACAAAGCAGACCATGCTCACGATTTCACCTTTTTAATGCTGAAACCATTAACTTGCATTGAACATTTAATAAGGCATTGCTTAGAAATTATAATTTGTCACAAATGGACTGCTGTCGGTGTCATGGATCCACAGAGACACTATAGAGCAGAGGTATCAAGGATAAAGCTCATGAGCCAGATACATCTCCTATCATTCAGCCCCCAGTACTGACCCTGGGTCCTGAGTTGAGCAACACACCACATGCAGAGCACACTGGCTCAGCCCTCTGTGCAGGGCCCAGGAGACACGTCATATGTAGCACACGTCATATGAAGCATCCATGCAGCCCCAGTCTGGGGACCCCCTCCACATACCAGATCAAGTGCTGGGGGGGGGGGGGG
>NW_017729030.1:2655241-2660412 GCF_001723915.1 Gavialis gangeticus | reverse complement strand
GGCCCAGGCTGGGGGCCCCCCCCCCATTCCCGGTCAAGTGCTGGGGGGGGGGGGGTGCCTGCTCTGGGCAGTCTGGGGGAGGTGTTCATGCAGTATGGTCCATGTATGATCCTAGATGAGCCAGAGCAGGCTCTGGATCCAGCATGAGGGGACAAGAGCCCATGGGTCCCCCACATTCTTGATCTAGCACCTGCTCTGGGTGGTCCAGGACTGTATCACACATGGCACCCACTCCAGCTGTGCCAGGACCTGCGCTACCTGTGGCACTGACCACAGATTAGTTGGAGCAGGTGCCATATGTAACTGGTGCCCTAGACTGGCAAGAGTGAATGCTGCATGTGGTACAATCCTGGACTTGTCAGAGCAGGTACCATGGGTGCTGGATCCAGGCATAGGCCTGATTGAGCCCAGAAGTCTGGCCGGATGCTGTTCACCTGGTTTGTGGACTGGTCCTGTGCCATTCATCTGGCCCCTGGGTTTGACACCCCTGTTCTACCTGTTCTACAGGATTCTCTGGTTCTGAAAGTAGGTGGGAAGGGAGGCTGTGTAGAAAGTTTTGGAAGCAGTTGCCATTAGGGAGCAGAGAGAGGGGGCTCCCTATGAAGAGAGGGGGAATGGAGGTCCCCAGCCAAAGGAGCTAGCTGTAATTAAAGGGGCATTGACCCTGGGAGATTGACTCAGGGATTTTTATGAGGGCTATGTGGCAGTCTGACTGTAGGGTAAGGATTTTTTCACTTTAGTTTTGGCATATTGTGTTGTCAAAATGTTTGATCACTTTCCCTTTTTGTACCATTTGTTCTTCCTTGCAATAAACCCTCTTGTTTTTCTATAACTTTACTGAAGTGCCTGTGGTAAATCATGATTTCTGGGCAAACTAATAACCTGAGCATAGCCATTCAGCATGGGGAGTGGGGGGAACAGTAGGCTTACATAAACCCAGGGTGTATCTCTGGGTGCACTTCAACACCCAAGGGTTTTGTCATAGTTCGTCACTGCTTCAAAGCATATTATTCTTTGTTGGCATGATATGCATGTGAAATCCTGCAAAAGCTTACTAATGTGAGCAGTGCCATTCACACCACTATTTACTCATGCAAGTATCAAGTCCTAGCTTTCGATAACTTGGTAGCTACCTTGCAGTAGTTCTAGTACAAAGTCAGTTATTTAGGAATAGGTTTTCTTTGCTCTGCAACAGTTGAGGTCTTCTTGAGTGAGCTCTGAACACCTGTATTTAAAGTATAGCACTTCAAGAATCTAGATAGATTGGCAATGATGTTGCCTCCATTGGAGGAAAATGACTTAGATTTCTTTTTATTAATCAATTTGCTTTAAACAGACGGTGAGATTTCACAAGTGGCTCAGGCCCAGAATTTTTTAAAACCATGGGGATTAGGCATGGTAACACTCTTTAAAAATTGTCTCTAAATAATGTAGAAGCCTAGATATAAATGCTTTTGAGAATGTTACCTGTGGCATTATTTTCCCGTAAATGGATTAAACCATTTTAAATACAATTGTCCTGGCTGTATCTAGGTTCTGCAGCTATATCAGTCATTAGAACCAATATTTTCTCTAATTTTCTACTGAGTAACCTCATATGCTTATTTTTAATCTTATTCATGTGTATTTAATCAGATCTAGAGTAAATAGTTCAGAATTACGATCATGTAGTTTGAAATACTTGTATTGAAATAGGAACTTATTAGGCAGTTATTTAAGCAGCTTAAGAGCTGACCTAAATATTTTTCAAAACTATAAAGTAATTTCATTTTACTAAGTTTAGGATTTTAACTTCAGTAGCGCATATGTATTCTTTAAAGGCAATTCCTTAAGTACTCAGCTGTAGAAGTTCATTAATTTACCTTCAAACAACATTTAGTTTGTGAATTGCTTCTATCCACTTTCAGTCACAATAAATACATGAGGTAAAGCTTAGTTATTTTTCAGGATATGAGTATATTCTGACTTCTTATTTCTAGGCTATGGAATATTCCTAAATTACAATTTAGAATTTCCCTCTTCCTCAAATTTATAATTTTTATTCTTTCTTGACATAAAATTATAGCCATGTAGTTTCAGTAAAAGGGGGAAAATAATCAAGTACTCTAAAATCATGTCCACACAAGCAGGAGTGTGAGTTTGTATCAGCAGAAATAGTAGTGGCACAACTTTGTACCACTACCTGTTTCTGCAGTGACATCCTCAGCTCATGTGGTTTGCAGCAGGACAAATTGTCCCACTGCTTCATGTGCTGCAGGGGGGGCTGCCTGGGGCACAGGATGCCTCAGTGTGGGGCTAACTGGCAGGCAACCCCAGTTGGGGCACAGAGTGGTTTAACATGCAACATGTGTAGTTTGTGATGCTGCAAAGAGGCTTGTGGTGCCACAAATCACATGTGCCTTCATGTCTGGATCCAGCCTAAACAAACTGAATTTCTCCCAGGAGAAGGCCTTTTGTGTAGGTGTCAGAGGGTGCAGACAGAAGTAAAATGTTTTGCCTGATCTGGCCCACAGAAGGTTGTCTATAGCTGTGACCAAACACAAATGCATGGCTGTAGGCAGCTTCAAAAATGGCCGATCTGGTGAAAATCTGAACCCTTATTGCATGCAGGGTCCAATGAAGAGGTTTCAAAACATAGCAACTTCTGTAACTTCTGTCTGTTTGCTTTTCAACTTGTCACTGTTTTCAGAAAGGGAGGGGGGAAAGGGAGTGGAGGGAGTTCAGTCTGGGGCTTTTCAGCCCCTGCTGGAGGGTGGGGTGGGTTTATTGGAACCCCTCCCCCCTGCCCTCCGTGTGATCTGGTGTGGGGGCTCCAAGTCATCCATCCCAGTCTCCAGAACCATCTGGGAAACTCTTGACATGAGTTCCCTCTGTTCCCTTTCCCCACTCCTGAAAACATTGCAGTCTCACAGGGAGGAGGGCCTGTTGCTAGGGGAAACCGGGTGCAGGCTCCTGGCCAGCAGCTAAATCCTCCTCTTCCCTGGAACAAACAGTGAACTTCTGTTTGGTCAGAGGAATCATTGTAACTCAGAATGCTTCCTGCACAGCATTCTCAGTAAAACCCCTAGAGATGTAGCAGTCATTTGCCGCACTTTAAGTATCAATGCTGTATGCAAGATAAAATATGCTAAAATGTTTTCCTGAAATACTGCTGCATACTTACACAAGTTTATAGCAACTCATTCAAGTTAATGGCCAGTCATTCCAGGGACAAGCATGCCAAGCTATATGCCCTCCCTGGCCATTCAGCAGCTTGGAAGGGTTATGTGTGTAAGTGTTATGCAGCTCCTCTTTTGCCTTGGATTTTGGCTCAGATCAGTCAGAACTGGCTGAAATAAGGGCTAGGTACAGATGTTACACTTATTGTGCTTTAAGCTTTAAAGCCATAATTGAACAGGTGTTTACAGCTCTAAGAGCACTTTAAAAACGGTGGATCACACTCTAAGTGAATCCTTGGTGGATGTTGCACTAGACTAAGGCTTTTTATTAGAGTGCTTTTATAAATGTCTGTGCCACATTCCTCACTAGTTAAGTTAGGTCTCTTTGTGACAAGTGTGGGCAGGATTTGAGCCCCCCCGCAACAATTAAAGTCTGTTTGGTTCACTTGCATTCTAACTTATAGCACTTTAAGTAAAACGCAATAGAGAGATTCTGAAGGTAGGCTTTTTGAACATCTGTACTTAGCCAAGGTGTCTATTTACAGTCTTAGGTTCCCATTCTATAAAAAAAAAAAAATCCAAAGAAAAAGTGAAACCAGGCTTGTCACAGGAGTCCTCAAAAAATACCCTGGATACATTATAGTTATTCATTCACACTCAAGATGAAAAGCTATTCAAATTGGGTTGGGACATATTAAATGGCAGACAACTACAGTCTTCAGAACTGCCAAATAGATCTCACTTAAAGTGAAATAAGAAAACTAAGAAGGTATCATTCAGTTATAAAATGATTCTCATCAATTCTATGAATAAATTATAAAAACTCAGTTTCCAAACTCTTTAGAAAACCTGACATGGAAGGTAACTGAGAAGGCAAAATAATGAATTTTCCCCAAAGCAACACTATGAAAATAGTTCTTTGTATAGGTCTGCTCTTTCTTGTGACACTTTTAATGCATGTTGCTTCCAGGCACCTTTTCTGTCAGGGCATAGAATGGCTTGAACTTTATATTCAGCATGCAGAAGAGAGCACTCCAGGGCATGTGAGCAGGCATAGGGATGTGGGTCTGTTTGGAGAGTAGCTCTCACAATGAACCAGACCTATACTTTCTTCTCCAAGGGGATTTTCATGATGCAGGCCCCTATTTTTTCAGTAATCAGTCAAACTAACAAGACCTTCATAGATTTTTGCTGTGTTTTCACAACCCAGTGCTAGGGTCTATGTTCAACTGCAACATAAATACATGTTCAGAATAACCTAATAGTTGTATCAAATTCCCTATCACAGGGAAAAGTGAGGGAAACTAGTATTTATGCTTATGAATAAATGTCCAGACTGATGGCAAGATACAGAAAATAAAAATATTGAATGATTTATTCATTAATGTGAGTAGTTCCATTTTTTTTTAAAGTTGAATTAACATCAGACACGTACTTATGTTTTATGGGAGTACAGGCCCAGTGCTTAGCAATTCTGAAACCCTGGTTCCTATCTCTCCATCCCTATCTCTTTATTTGATGCATTGCTACAACTTTGGTGCCACTGTATTTCTACATCTATTTGTAGAAAAAATACATTGTATTTCTCCCAGAAGCAATTAAAGATTCCTGACTCCCATCCCCTTTGTGCTTAGTAGCATGTCCCCTCCCCTAGTCTCCCCCTCCTCCCTTGCTCATTCCTGCCACTGCTTCTAGATGTCCCAGTGGTTGGGGTGAAGCTCCAGATCCACTTTTACCCACTCCAGACTGCCATTGTGTGGAGCTGGGCTCAGACAGGGATAGCGGCACCAGCGAGTCACCTTCTTCTCCCTGGCTGCTTCCCTCTGGTGTTACCTAACAGCCTGGGAGCCGGTGTGGGGAAAAGGGAGTTGTCTTCTGTTGCTTCTGTCTCTAGCCAAGTCTGACTCCAAATGAAGCCTGGCTGGAGCAGGGTAGGAACAGCTCTGGAACATCCTCTTCTCTGTCCTCTCCTCCCCCCCCGCCCAGCCCTCCCCCTCTCCCACCCCCATGCCC
>NW_017729030.1:2636785-2650241 GCF_001723915.1 Gavialis gangeticus | reverse complement strand
CCCATGAGACACATATATACATAGGAAGATCCAAGATTTCTTAAAGGTAGTTATGGGAACCATGCTACACCTGCCTCCCCTGCCCACCCCCCCACACATTTGTGCGTGCACATAAACACACTAGCACAGGCAGACCGTACTGCAGGAACAGTACTGCAGGACTTTTTTAAGGTCCTCAAGCAAGTAAAAAAAATCCCCGCCACCACCTTCTCTTTGCTGCCCAGTAACGTGTACCTTCCCTTTCCCTTCCATCACTCCCCTCCCCTACCCAGTGCTCCCATTGCCACTGCCCTGCGCTGTGTAAACATTTTTGTATAACCTTTGTGTAACCATTTTTCACCAGAATGTTCTAAAATTGTTTGCAACATTATTTTATCTGTAACTTCATGGCTTCTAAAAATGCTTTCACTTATGTCTGTATCACTGTATGGCTTTTTTTCCTTACACTTTCTAATCTTGTATTTGTCAGGTTTTGCTTGTCTGTGTTCCTAAATACATCATTCAGGCACTAACTTGCTGACGAAAATGGTGGTACACTTTTATAGTAGAAATTGAAGGATATCTACCAAAAATTAGGAAGTGGTACTCAGTCACATTTCTTTTAGTTATGCCGCAGTCAGCAAGAGGGAATAGTTTTTAGCCTATCACAGCTTTCATCTATTTGTAATAGTTTTCATGTAGTTCAAATTACTGTTAAAAGTGGTTTAGATCTAATTTTTTAGTGAACTTAAATTTTGGATATGGATTGGTGCACTCCTTTTCTCATAGCTTTCTTCATGCAGTGTGTTTACAAGGGAAACAACTAATAGTATTTTTTATTATGAGGGTTGCAAATTCTGAATAAGGAAATGCAATTTTAAAACAGCTTCATATGCTAATAATATTAAGAAAAATGTAGCTTAATTGATTTATTAGCAGGCAATCTAAAGTTTGTAATATGATAAAGAAGTAGGAGGAGGATCTCATTGATTCTGCTGTTGAATGGGAGTATATGTAGATGGGATATTCTCTGATGGTTTTGTAGCTAGTAAGCATAACCTTCAAAACTTCAGATGACAAAGTAGATTGGCAAACCGCAGACAAATCAAAATCCTAGAGGTATGGTAGATTGATCAAGTGTGTGGAGAAGATAATAATGAAATACACCAGGTAGAGTTGGTTGGAAATAGGATGAAAAAAATTAAAGTAAGATATTTCACAAAGGTGACCCAAGATGTCCAGTGTTCAGGAACCTGTGACATCAAGTTCCAAATGAACTTTGGATGCTATGACCTAAACTTGCCAGTTTGGATTTTTGAACCAATCCAAAACAGAGTATTTTGAGTAATCTCCAATGAGTAATCTCTTGGAATAAAAAGAGCTCTTCTAATTGTAAAAATATTATAAATGCCAATATAAATTGGGATAGCTTTCACCTTAGTTTTACTGTTGTACATTCCAATAGCAGTTTATCCCATCTGTAAGCCTCAGTAGAAGAGTAAAAACGTATTTATATATGCTTCATTGACAGAACTAGGAGGCCAAATTCCTGTCTCCCTCCCCTGACTTGGTACAATAATAGCAACATAATTTTCTTATTTTTAACCTTGCTACAGTACCTCAGACCAGAATGCCCTTCTCAAGCATAGGAAGGTAGTGCAGGCTTCTTATAGCCATTACAACTTTAACCTGTTTTGCTGATGCTACCAACAAAGATGCTATTTGTGAAGGTGATTTTTGTGGGACTCTTGATAAACCACATCTCAGATGAGTTTACACAGTGACAAACAGCACCATATGCCTGACTCTGCAGTCTTTCCTACTCACTCTCTTTGTCTTTGTCTCTTTTTTTTATCTCTTTGGAATAAAAATTGCAGTAGTCCTTGCTGAGTATTCCAAAATGTATACTATACCTACAAATGTCAGATGGCAGAGAAATACTGTTAGGAAAAAATATAATCCATTCAACTTCACTGTCTCAGAAAGAAGAGATGTTTCAAATGATGATGTGCCTTTAATAAATTTGCCAATCTCATAGAAACATTTAAAGAAAAATAGGCGAATGCAAACTAGAAGAGACGTGATTTTTTTCTGTCATTTTTTTTTTTGACAGTGAGAATACTTCATTCTGCACATTTTAAAGACCGAATACTGGAAAATAGCCTTGTTTGCAGTAGCTTTCACTATTTAAGCATTTTTAAGGGGTTGAGTAAAAATCAGAAGCAAAATGACACGTATTTCTAATGTTTCAAGACTAAACATTCCCCTAAAATACTTGTAGTCTTTTCTGGCCTGATAGTTTTATGCATGTCTACTACAAGAATGCTGCAAAAGTCCAACTGATAACTATAAGACTGCTGTAGTCTCTTGCTGACATTTATAGTGAGTGGCATTCTAGAAACACAGCCCGTTCTTTCATTTTCTTATTGAATATTGTCAGGTTCCCCCCTAAATTTGCCCTCCTCCACTTCAGAATTTACCAGGTGATAAATTTTCAAAGAACATGGCTTCCTTCAACATGAGAACTTTATCTACTTTTCAGCTGTTTACATAGTAGTAACATAGCTATGTTTTGAAATCCCAGTGATGAACCTGAATACTTCAGTGCAATCACAGAATTAAAAACAGGTTTATAAAGAATTATTTACAACTGAACAATGACTATGTTTGGCACTTGGATTAAAAATACTGAGTACCAAGAAAAACATGCTTTTACTGCTAAAAGTAATAAAGATGTTAGATTAAAGAGATCTGGAATGGGGGAAAAAATCGGATAACTATTTTACCAAAAGCACATTCAGTGATTTGAAAAGGAATAAAATAGAACCTTTTCTCTGACATCTCTTTTTTACCTCTAAATGCAGGTGGCTCTGATTGTTAAAATTTAAATACAAAATATTCCTATATTGCACAACCAAAAGCAGAGACTGACATCATAAGATTGATCTTTATCCTAAACATGAGCATTGGTGAAATTAAATGTCTCACATAGTTTCATAGTGCTTAGGGTCAGAAGGGACCTAAACAGATCATCAAGCCCGACCCCCTGCCCCAGGCTGGAACGAGTGCGGGGTCATAACACCCTAGCCAAATATCTGTCCAGCCTCCTCTTGAAGACCCCCAAGGTAGAAGAGAGCACCACGTTCCTTGGGAGTCCATTCCAGAGCCTGGAATCATTGTTTTATAGGGTTTTTTAAAATTTGCTGTCCTGTGAAGTAAAGAGTATAGACAGAAATATGTTTGAATATTATGTAAAGATTCTACTAACTCTGAAAGATATTTTTCAGTAAAGACACACTAATGTAAGGACAGAAATTTTGAATGTTTAACACTTATTTTACAAACCTTTCAATAAACAGATTGTTTTCATTGTTGTTTTTTGTTTGTTTCAGGTAAATGAAGTAGTCATTGGTGTTATGTTTATCATAGATGGTTGACATAACATGTTCATGATAGGAAAACTTTCAGATGCCTGTGGTATAGAAAAAATATTGCAGCCTACATTGTAAAAATGTATTTTATATTTGCAGCCACCTGTGTTCAATAATTTGAAAATTAAGGATTGTAAAATCGCTTGCAGTTTTAGGAGGACATCTGCAGATTATTTATATTTTGTCTTCAAATACTGGGCAAAGGAAGAAGTTGAGGATAGGGGAAGATAATAAATAGAAATGTAATTTTACATTATGACTTTATTATAAATGAATAGAAATATAGTGTTGTCTTTTATTCATTAACATCTGTAATATGCTTTGAAGGATAAACATTGCCATTGAATGCTAATAATTCATACAGTCTCTAGTGAGATAGATAATGGTGGGCAATACTGTTAAATGATGTGTAAATGATACTAAGGACATCCAAACCAATGCTTATCCTATTTTAATGAAAATCATCCTCAGTGTTGTCATTTGGATAGCTTTTTTCTCTTGATCTGCACTAAAATAGAGTTCTGCAGGCTTGTTCCTGTCCTCTGAAGTAGAGAGTTGTTTGATGGCAGCAGTGAAAGTAGTCACTGAAGTTTGATTTAGCTCCCTTGGACTCCCCTTCTACTTAATGGTAATGGGTATCTGTAGGAGTGCAGATGTGGTGCACATTAGTTGGAGCTGGCAAGAGATAGCTTCAGCTTTGAGGCTACTGTATACCACCCACAACTTCAGGTTACACAGAAAGCGAGCTGCCCTGTTATCTAATAGGGTGAAGTTACATCTTATACTTAGATCACACTAAAGCTGTGGAATTTTAAGTAGTGTTAAAGTTATAACATTTTGCCTGCTGACACACACGGGGAAAAAAGGACAGCCCTTTACTTTAAGCTCAGCGTGCCCCCACACCAAGTGCAGTGCATGCCCAGCAGAGCCATTCCATTCATTGAACCCAGCTCACCCAGCATCTGTATAGTTTGGGTGCTTCAGCAGGGCTTTTTGGCACTGATTGAATCAGGTATTAGATAAAAGCACCCAAACGCCCTGTTGAAACACCTGATCTGTATGGACACTGCAGAGCCAGGTACAACTAACACGCTGCCTCTTCTGGTAAAGCGTGGTTTTTTTTTTCATGTCTGTCAGCACCCATTGCAATCAGGTGCATATTAAGGGTTAATGCCATTTCTTCCTGCACAGTTTTGACTTGCTACTAGATTGCTAGCAAGCTGGGGCATGGCTTGTACCCAGAACACTTGGGCTCAATCCTACTCATGAGGAGGCAGTGAGGGACGTTGGGAGCAGTGCATCCTGGGATACAGAAGAACTGCAAATTGCTCATTTTATCTCTATTGAGTTGACTGAAGTAACTTTAACATGAGATATATAGCACAGACAGGTAACCCATGCCCCAGGAGAAGAAGGAGAGGTAGAATTTATTTGCTCCATCTATTGGCTTCATCTTTTCCCTGAACTTCAAAATGATCCCCTAATATGCAAACTATTATTTTAAATGTACTGAAGTGTTTATCCAAATATGTAATTGTACCCATTTAACTTGAAGGGCTATTTTAAACTTGTTGTATTAACCCAGTGTTTGGGTTTAAACCATGCTTATTTTAACTTACCTTAAGATGGTAGGAATAGGTTTAAATTAAAATATAATAAGATTGCATACAGTACTTACACTGATTTAATTAAATGGGTTTAAATGAACCAGTTTAACTAAACTGCTAGCAGTTTGTAAGTTGAAAAGCCTTCAAAGGAGAAGAGGTACTTTTAGATGTATGGTTAATCAGCTATTAATTGAATAATTGGAAGGGAACAAAGGCAAGCAAAATGCTCCAGAGGTTAGTTTTGTTGTAGAAGCTGGGAACTGAAATAATGACATGTAAAATAAAGGCAAAATTAATTCTAACTAATTCTAATAGACAACAATAGGTCACAAAAGTGGTGCTCATTAAATTTTGCAGAAAAGTTTTGTTCTAATTAGGAGTAATAAAAAAAAATCTTTTGTTAAGCTGCTATGTGTGTCTTGGCTATTGTAGACATTAGGTGTGAAATATGACTATCAGCAATGAGAAAATGAAACAGGGAAAGGAATACCTGAGATTTCTTCTGTCCTTCCAGCTAATGAGAAGGGCCCCTGATCTGAGAAAATACGGAAAAAAATAGGAAGACGTGGTTTTAAACCTAACAAAATCAGCAGAAGTGACAAATGATAGCCAGCAGGACTCTATCCTGTTACAGCTTGCTGAACCAGATGTCCAAGAGATTTTTGAAACACTGAGAATATAAATGTATTTTTCTTCCTGAAAGATGCCGTGGATCATCTAGATAAGTATTTTACATTCAAAATCAGAATGTGGTGTTTGAGAAGCTCTAGTTTTCATAGGTAAGGCAATTGGAGTCACAGTCTATAGATTGTTTCATAAAAAAGTTTAGTCATAATACACATACAAGTGTTACTGTATTATGGCACTTCACAAGATGAGATTGTCAAAATTCAGCCTATTGACAATTGTAGGAACAGCAGACACAGACAGGGATTATTGACGTAGATCAAGCCTGACATTTGATAAAGTGTTCGTCATTGCTATAGCAGGAAAGTATTGTTAGGTGCCAAGCATAAAGCATAAATAAAATGATTCCAGTAGCAACAGTGATTCCTATCAAGCACAAAGGCAGAAAAGCCAGTAAATATGGTGATAGTTTAATGGTTGTGCCTGAACAAGTGGCAACATGTTGCTGATGAGGTCCAACAAGGCAACAGTCACTGGGAGGGTGACCTTCATAAGAAACAGACTAAGCCTGTCAGGTTAAACTACCCATGGTAAAACAAAAGCATTGAGTTTTACAGTGCAAATCACTCAAAAGAGGCAAGTATAATGTTTTGCAAAGCAAAAATGAGATAGGAGAAATATCACATTGGTTATTTTCATTTGAAAATCAATTCCTAAATACCTTTGAGGGCCTGGGCCTCAGTTAATGACAGTAACATTTGGAAATTCAAATAGGTGATTTGTGCTCCATTGTACTAGGTACTACACACCCAACTGTAATAGATATGAATTCAGTTAAAATTCCCAGTACTTTTCTTCAGGTATTATAATATACTCAGAATAAAACATGGTAGAAGAATGTGGCGTGGTTAATTTTAAAAGCTTGACTGTGTGTATGGATGATGTATGATCTGCTAAAGATATTTTAAATAAACAACTTTTCCACTTTCTCCCCACTTCTCCCCCCACACAAAAGGGGATGGGGGGGAGGGTGATGGGACAAGCAAACAAACAACAAGCCAGGAATAACATTTGCAAATGGACCTCTTTCAAATTTTGAGTTGAAAATGAACTCACCTCTGAAAACTAGGATTAGAAATATTATGTTTCCATCATCTCAGAAGAGACTGCTTCCAGTGACCATCACCAATTCATAAAAGGATGGGATATAGGGATAGAGGAAAACCTCTTTTGCCAAAACTTTTACCTGAGCTTCAGTCAACCTCAGAAGGAAGACAAATTTATTTCATGTGAAAAATGTATCCATTTCCGCAGCTAAACCTGGCTTCCCTTATTAGCCTTCTAGAAGAAAGAACTCAGGAAAAAAGTTTCATTTCTTGCACAACATTTTCTTTATCTTCCTGGAAACATATGTGCAGAGCTTGGACAGAATAGTTCACTACACTTTCTGTTTCCCCATCCTAAGAAGGGAACTGCTATTCAAAGAACCATTTTTTCATTCTATGCTTGGCACATTTATGGCACAGTCTTCCTAATGATCTAAATACACTTTATGAACATGAGTCATAACATCTTTACAAGGCACTTATTACAACAATGTTACAGATGGGAATACAGGAACACAGTGAACATAAGATATTTATTCAAGGTGACAGATCTTGGAAAAGAACTTAAGACTCCTGAGTCCTAATCTTGTACTTTGACCAACAATACCATTTTTCCCTAGAAGACTGAAACCAAATTCTTGCTATGGAGTTGCTGGCTCACTTTGCCTGCTATCCATCTGATTTGGAGAAATATAATTAATCATCTCCAATAACGCTATAGCAATTTATTGTCATATTGGTAAGATTTGTTACACTTGAGAACAAATAGAATGGGCCTATTTATAATGATGATTCCCAAGGAACAAGTTGAAAGCAAACAATGATAAAGATGAGCATGGTTTGGTGGAATAGATAAAAGACAAAAGCAGCTAATGGTGAAGCAATTACAATAGTGCTTGTGCAGCTTGAATGCCCAGAAAAAAGAGAGTGAAGCAGAAAGTCCTCACTAATTTTTGTTAAATCAGAATATAAGACATTAAGCTCACATCTAGGCTTTAAACTTGCTGTGCCTATCATTATCACCCTCAAACATGCTGCATGTCTCCACACATGCTGATTCCAGGAGTGGAAGCAGGATTGTCAAAGTCACCAAGAACCAGCAAGGAGGAGTAGAACCTGCTCAACCCTTTGTATTAACAGTTTTCCAGGTACTCAGACAAGTTGGAACAGAATGGTGCGTAAGTGCCTACATCCATTTGTTTGCCTAATAGGTAGAATAGGATCTGATCCTCACTGTTTCTTTAAAGGCATATAATATATTCTTGAAGCTCTTGCTTGAATGTATTTCATTATATTTTCAAATGGTTTACTAAACGCTATTTTTGACTATTCATTAAAGAAAGGGGTTCAAAGGCCATAACTCTGTTATGTAACGTAATCAAACAGCAGTGACAGAAGTGATGCATTGCTCAACCTTGGATCTGCTTTGGTGGCTGAAATAATTCATGGAGTAAAGTAAACCTGGGTATCTAGTACCCTAATATTATAGCCTGGGTGACCATATTATTTTGAAGGAAATCCAGGTTGGGGTAAGTAAATGTTGGAATGGGGACACCATATAAACATACACACACCCCCCCCACCCCCACATGCACATGCACACATGCATATACACAGACACACACCCCAACTCTGCGCACGTACACACACATGCACATACACTCTGATACTTTGTGTACATGCACACATGTGCGCGCACACTCACACACTCCTCCCACCCCAAACTGCAGCTCCCAGGAGCCATGATGGCAGAGTGGGGTGGGGTGGGGCAGTGTGGGACAGCACAGAGACCTGCATCCAGGCTTCATCCCCTGTGCAGAGGCTGTACCCTGCAGGGAGCAGCCCCCATGCAGTGCCATCCAGACTCTGCCAGCCTGCTCTGCATGGGCATACAGTGCTTCCTGCTCCACTGACAGCAGCTGCCCAGTGCCACCATGCATAGCCCAGGCCTTGGCAGCAGTTGCAGAAGTAGAACATGAGGCTGCCATTGGCAGCAGCTATTCTGGCTTGCCCTGGCCCTGGCCCTGGCCCTGTCCTACCCCGTCCTAGCCAACCCCCTCCCTGGCTAATCTCTGAGAAGTGGTGCTCAGCCCCACCTGTGCCCCCAGCTTCCAGCCACTGCTCAGGAGGAACCAGGTCAAGCATGTGTGAGAGGGGAGGCAGCACAAATGCAGGGCTTTTGCTTCAGTTTTAGCCAACCAGCTAGGGCACTTGGGACAGCCTATGAAATCTGGGACTTTCCTGGCCAAACTGGGATGTATGGTCACCCTATTTATAGCCCTCTTATTTATTCCAAAATAACCAATAGGATATTTCAGGTTTTTACCTGTTTCACCGGTTTTTCACAAGATTCTTTCTATAAAATCGATCAGAATAATCTCAACTAGTTTTAAATAGGTCCTAGTCTGATTTTCAGCACAACATTCAAGAACTTAGGAAGACAAAGAATTTCTGTCTTAATCAGGATGTGGTAGGGAGATACACTCTCTGGACATCAACAGTCAGCCATCTACTATTGTATTTTTCATGTGCTTTCCTCCTGACTCCAAAGACCGGTATAGCTCAGGCCTCCTCTACTTGTGCAGGTAAAGAGGTGATAGGATTTAATGTGTATTCCACACAACTGTGCCTCTTGCCATGCCACATGTGCATGGCAGGGGGCATGATTGTGGGGTTATAATTCAGATACTATCATTCCTTATGGCTGGTACATGGCTGGCTCACTCCTGGGTGACTCCTGCACAGGCAGAAAGCAAGCTTATATGGCTGGGAACCTCCTCAGCTGACAGAGCTTCCCGCCATGGCGGTGTACCATGCACTTCCATGGGTAGGAGTCCTATCAGCAGACCCAGGCTCCCAGCTGTAGGTGTGTCCCAATGGTCTCTGTGAAAGGGAAACCACAGCTGATGCAATCTCCCAGCCACAGGGATGCCTCATGCACCCCTGTGCATTTGGCTCCATTCAGCTGATGGGGCTCCCAGTCACAAAGGTCCTGGCCACACATTCAAACAATGGCATGATAGAAAGCAGCTACAAAATTATTACACATTTTGTGCAATAACTTTGTAGTATATTCCTCTTTTAATCACACTATTAAACGATTGAACATGTGGCTGGGTGACATTTAAGGCATGATTAACTGGTTAATCACACCTTAAGAATAATGTATAGATGGGGTCCCAATGCCAACTTAATATATATAAAAGCATGTTAGGAGTTTGTTTACAGCTTAACATAGGTATACAGTGAGAAAAGTTATTATTAATACATGGATGCATATAACTGATTAGAACAAAACTAATAAGCATGAAGCATAAATAGAATGATAGATCAACAATATGAAGAGACAATTATGAGCCATTCAGATTTATTATACAGCATTGCTCTAAGACTTCATTCCTGATAGTCTGCTTACTCTATGAATCAGTACAAATTGTTTCTGGTATGCATTATTTTACAACTTTGCTCCTGTACAGATAAGCACCATTAAAGAAAAAATCAGACCTTTTCAAGAGTTTCATAAATCCCTTTAGCTTTTGCAATCTTTGGAGACGATTGCAATTGAATAAACTTTTTTTTTAATTTTAAGTATTATAAATTCCATTTACATTAGATGGATTTTTGTTTATTCTCACTTTTATCCACCAGGCAGATGAGAGCTTCTATGGTTTTTTTCACAACATGGTTTCTTTCTGTTTTGGTAATGTAACAGAGTATAGCAGATATTTTTGCTACAGAAAAATTTGCATAATATTCAGTTGTTGACAGTCTTATTAATCTTTGTAAATGGGGGAAATATATTTTTGTATTCTGTTCCTTAAACTTTTTTTTTGAGAACAAAACCAAACATATTGTTGTTTATACAATTTCCTTGGATTTCATAGTTACAATAACATACAACTATTGCATAGGTATATTGTAAAGAATTAAACAAATCAAGTGTAAAGAGATAATGGGCATGTCTACACATGCAAATAATCCAGGAGTAGTTTACTTTAGTAAAGTACTCTACAGTAAACTCTCCTAGGCATATGTCAACATGTGCAAGGATGCATTGCTTTTCCTAGCAACAGACTGCTCCCAGTATATGTGGCCATGCTTTGGGCCTCTGAAGCAGCCGGGGGGGACCTATAGGCTCCTCCTAGATGCTAGCCCAAGGACTGGCATGGGGTCAGAAGACAGCTGGAGACTCCTGGTGGGGGCTGGGAAATTGCTGGGAAGAATCTGCCAGCACTGTGCCCATAACTGAGAGAAAAGACTCTCCCAGCCTGGGCCCATGGGGCTTGGCCTGGGAGATAAGGATTTCACAGCCCTGGCCTAATGATTGCAATTGTGGATCAGGGGCTGGGAGCTCCCCGCTGCTGGGACGGGGGCGCATTTTCCCTGCCTGGGCTCTGGTGGTAGAGCCCGCCCTGGCAGCAGGCAGCTCCCGGGGGCAGAGAGCAATTTCCCACCCCCTTCTGCCTGGCTGACTGATACCAAATGTGCTCCCAGTTGTTGGCTCTGGATTTAGGACCCACCCTTAGACTGATCATGACCTTTCCATTCGATAATAGGCAAATTTATTGATATACGGTAGTAACAGCAAAGAAACAATACAAAGAAACAAGCAGTTCTGTATAACTACCAAATCCTAGGGCTGTCATCAGAGTCGGGATACATCTGAGGCTCTACAGTCTTCACTCTGAGGCTTTCTCTTAGGTGTCAGATGTCAGCATGTCAGCAGCCTGGAGGTGGGATGCTGAGGTGCCCCCCTCCCCCCTCCTGAGTGGGGTGGATGAGACAGGTTGGTGGTGTGCCCTCTGTCCATGATGGCCTCAGAAAGCCTCCTGGGGGACAGGGACAGGAGGAGGGACCCTTTGTTACTCTCAAGTCTCTGCTTTCGTATTCTCCTTCTCTCCTGATAACTCTTAATCAATGGCTGTTGCCAGTAGGTGTCTCTGTGTTGTTCTCACACTGTCCATGTAGTTCATCACATGCACACATACTAATTTGGTGTTTCCAGGCCTTCTCCTAATTTGGTCTGTTCTCCCAGAACTGGAACTCAGGCCCCCTGTTCTGTGGCCATGTTAGCTGGTGCCATCTTCATCTCATATTATGGAACAGTGTGGTACATGCCCCCTCTTTATCTACATGTGCACTACTGCACAGTAAGTAATCTAGAGTAAATTCACTACTCTCACTGAAGTAAGAAACACTTTTACTGTTAATTTAAGTAGCTGCAGTCATAGGCCAGCACTTTAACAACTGCAACCCTCAGAGTTCAAGTGCTTTTTTGAATATTTCTACAGCATGACAATACAATACAAACAGAGGTCTTTATGAAAAATAAGGCTATTCTTCTGTTATGCTGAAGACTGATACTTGATTGAAATCTTCAAACTTTTATTCCAACATTCTTGTGAATATAACATTTCCTTGAAATAAAAGTTAAAACCAGTCATTGATGCCAAAATATGAGGAGACTGAATGTGTCCACACTGGTAGTTAGGGTCAACTCTAGAGCTCTTTTCTAATGCCAGGTTCCTGTATAACAAGTGCTGCCCAGTTCTAGAAGCTTTCCTAAATATCATGGCCCTTTCTGCAATATGTTCACACCCCAGTGAAGAGCTGTAGTCTATAAATGTAGGACATCAGCAGCTTCTTACACCTGCCTTTTAGCCCTAGTCTACTCCTCACAGAAGCCCATAGAAACAAGTATAGAAGAAGATGCAAGTAGCTGACAAACTGGTTGAGCAGAGACCTTTTATAGACTAGTCTACTCACTACTTGTCTCCTGGGTTTCATACACAGTAATATAGACAGGGATAGACCATTCATTTAGCAATCCTTAAATAGCAATACAGATGAACTTAAATAGCAATACATATGTACCATATGAGAACCAGATCTTCATAATCTGTGTAGATGTGGCTTGCATCTTATTGATCTGCCAAGGTAGGGGCAGATTCAGATGCTCTTAATCAGTGTGGATAGCACTGCAAACCATGATCAATTCAACTGAGCCTGATTCTTATTTAAACTAAGGCCAATTTGTACCACTGGCAATATAAACATACCTGAAAGAAGATGTCATTTACAAGTCTTTAACATACCTTTCCTTAGCCAGTGTGGTTTGAAAGGGCAGCCATTTATATAAATGAGAATCAGGCTGATGGATTAAGAATAGAAACATTTATGAAATAATGCACTCTTCAGCATTGGTTAGGATGTGTACAAACATTTACAAAGCATGGAGAAAAACTGGTGTATGTTTAGGTGTTCACTCTGAGCAACCTACATTAAATCCAACGCATGATTGGGTGATGAATGTCAAGGGCTATAGGCTGTACAGGAGGGACAAGATAGGAAAGAGAGGTGGGGGCATGGCACTCTATATTAAGGAGGAATACACATCCTCGTCAATTAGTATGGAGTCAGGGGAGGGGCACTCTGAAGTGCTTTGGGTTAGGGTACAAGGCAGTCGAGGGGAAAGGGACTTAACGGTGGGGGTCTACTACAGACCTCCCAACCAGGGAGAGGAACTTGACCAGGAATTCTTGGGTCAGCTCACAGAGGTAGTGAAGGCTAAGGATGTGGTAGTCATGGGGGACCTGAACTTCCCGGACATCTGCTGGGAGGAGCAGTCAGCCAGGTCAGAACACTCACGTAGGTTCTTAGACAGAGTGCAGGACCTCCATCTAACCAAGGAGGTGCACAGCCCCAC
>NW_017729030.1:2634173-2635992 GCF_001723915.1 Gavialis gangeticus | reverse complement strand
CGGAATAGATGATCTGCTCAGGTCCCTTCCGACCCTAGAAACTATGAAACTATGAAACTATGAAATCAGGAGAGCAGTGTGCACTTATTCATCCTTGGAAAGAGGAGACACACAGGAAGCTTGTGCTGGTGGAGATACACAAAAAGGGGAACCTTATGTATACATAAGGGGGAAGCTTATGTATACATCCCAGCTTGTCCTGTGGGCTCCCTACGTTGCTGGAGATTTCCAAGCTTTGCCAAATTTCCACCTCTACAAGGAACCTTGCCCCTACCCCTCACAGTGTCCCCTCCCTCCTGCCCCACCCAGAAGCTTCCAGAAGACTCCTAGAGTGAATGGCCATTCTTTCTAATTGAACATCCATCAGTTTCCTAGCCTGCATCCTACCATGGTGCCCCACTATGCACTCTCAAGCCAAAGACCCAGGAGCTGTGGCATGTGGTGATGGCCTTGAAGATGATCACAACGGCATGCACCTTCATGCCCACAAGCCAGCAGCTGGGTATGCCAACTGACTTCCCATATCAAGCGACAGGCCATTAGAATCATCCAAACCTTACTCTGGAGAAGCAGATGGCTATCATCATATGGAAATTCACTACCCCCAAAAAGTTCCGCTCTGTCACCAACCACTTTAGCATGGGCAAGTTCATTGCTGGAGAGGTTATCCAGGAGGTGTGCTTGGTTCTGGACAACAGCTTCATCTGCTTCATCAATTGTGCTGGAGGTTTTTACTAGCTTCCACCAGATGGAATTCCCTAATTACATTGGGGCCATGGATAGCACACATATCCCCATCCTCTGTTTGCCCCAAGGAACCCAGAAGTTCACCAACTGCAAAGATATCTTCTCTGTCATCCTGTAGGTCATCACTGATTACCAGGGTCACTTCAGTCATGTCTTCGCTGGATGGGTGGGCAGTGCCCATATTGCCAGGGTCTTCCAAAACTTCACTCTCCCTCAGATGATGGAGAATAGATTCTATGTCCCCCAGAATCCCCAACATTGGCATTGATGGGATTCTCATGTCATTGCTTATCACTGGTGGCCTAGCCTACCTTCTCCAGCTGTGGCACATGAAAGCCGAATTGGACCATGGGAAAGGACACTTCAACTACTGCTTCAACAAGTGTCATATGATTGTTGAATGAGACTTCAGGTGCCTCAAAGTTCACTGGAAGGCTCTGAGCATGTTTCAGGAGTACCTGCCATGCCTCATTGCCACCATTTGCAACATCTATGAGACGGAGGGGAGGTATTTCATAAGACCTAGGTAAAGGAGGTGCAGAGTGCTGATTAAGCCTGGCACACAGAGCATGCACAGTGCTTGGAGGCTGGCCATAGTGTATCCTGGCCAGATAGTACATCTGGGATGGCTCTGCTCTTAGGCTTAAAGTGCCATAGTACCACTCCCTTTGCCCACCTTCACCCACTGGAGCTGGCATCTCCCCAGCAACTACAGAGGGTACTTGCTCTACTCACTCTGAGAGTCCAGGATCTTGCCAGGATTTCAGTTATTCCAGGACTAGGCAGGGACTGCCTGTGGCGGGTGCAGAGATCCCACCTCAGGAACACAGCTGGGTATTCGTATCCCTCCGCTGTTTCCACCACGTGAGGCGGGCCAGTAGGGGGTGCTCCTGCGTTGAGCCACCCACCTCCCTGTGCCCGACCACCTTCCAGGCTCCGAATGCCTCCCTAGGGGCGCCTTATGTCCGGCCGACCCCTCTCCCGGAGCACACTCGCTAGTCTGGGGGTAACGTGCCGCCACCACCCCAAGAATGGACTGTCTCGTGGCCCTGTGTCCTTGGGGTAACACAGG
>NW_017729030.1:2631575-2633717 GCF_001723915.1 Gavialis gangeticus | reverse complement strand
CCCCCTCCCTCAGGAATGCAGCCAGCTCCAGTTCCCTAAAGAGACAGGCTGAGGGTGTGGTCCCCTGTGTGCTGGGCCCACCCTAATTGAATGGTCACAGCACAGAGATTTAAATCACAGTGTCACAGGGCAGAGATTTTTGGGGAGAAACCAAGGTGGCTTTCTGCCACACTGCCTACCTGTGATGTGCTGGTGGAGCTCTCAACCCTTCACCTTTCAATTCAATCAGCTCCTTCAACCACTTCCTAGGTCCCAAGTCCATCCCCACTCCCCTTTTGGAGGACCCAGACAAAACTGCTAACAGCACAGTCATCAAGACCAAGGACCTGGATCTTAACACCATGCTATCCACCTCACAGCACTGCCAGCACAAGTGTCTTTCTCCTCCTTGTTCCCCACTCCCCCCCTGCCCCTGTCCTTGATCCCCACTTCCTTCCACAATTGACATTGAATACTAAAGGGATGATGGGCTTTTCAATATGCAACATTTCTGCTAAAAATCTAAAGTATTCAAAACAATTATCTTTGATCTTCAATACTCGGAAAACTGCTCCATCTGCTTGAACACCTCCCTGTTGCAATGTCCACTGTAGAGCTACTCCTGGATCTCCTACTCACCACAGAGGGCAATAAGATCCCTCATCTACATGATGACCCAGTTCTGTGCACACTGTTTGATACCAAAGGAGAACGGAATGGGTGTGTGGAAGTACCTGTGGGGTCTTGGTGTCTGTGGGTGGGTAAGGCTCTGGCTATGAGGATGTAGATGGGTGCATGTGGATGAGGGTCCTTGTGCATGGATCTCTCTCTCACTCCAACTAGGTATGGCCTCTCATCTGGAGTGACTGTGGCTCCACTGGCAAGGTCACCCTCCCAGCTTTGATCTTTCCAGGGGCTTCTACCTGATGCACCCAAGATATGAAACATGCTGCCTCTAGCTTCAAACTTTTCAGGAACTTACCTGGCAATTCTGAGGTAGTTGCCCATGCCCCACTTGCTGCCCAAATTTCCAGAGGCATCCATCTATCTGCCCCAGCTTGTATACTCATCCAAGCATGAGTACTATGGGAACATGTACCTGCTGGCAAAAAAGAAATACTTCTCTTACCCATTTGTTTTTCCACCTCTTCCATCACTACCACCACCACCGATAGCCAAGTGACTTAATGTCTAAGGTTGTAAGCTGATGTGTTGAAGCTGATGTGCTGAAGAGACTTTGGTCCCTGCTCTGAATTAGAGTCACTCTCTCATGTTGCAACTATTCCACTTTCTATAAATATTTATTTGGTCAGAGAAGTCATGTTCATAGTTTGTAATGTTTCTTCCATTCACTGCTTCATTTCAGACCTTCAGAAAACAAATTTTAGGGGGATCAAAAATAAAAGAAGGCATAAAGTGATTGCATCTGGGAAAAGTTTCCTGACTCCAATACTGGTTATCATATGGTGTTTCATCTTGCTCGGGGAGGGTTTATGCTGATAAACCCTCCCTGAGCAAGATGAAACACCATATGTGAACCATGACTATATCCTCAATCAGGATATTTAAATCAGCATTAATCAATGAAATTGACCTCCAAACCAAGCTTGTTAGAGGGCTTTCTGGTTCAAATGATCATGTATGTTTTAGTAGAAATTCAGATTCAAAGATAATGGATATATTCCACATAGGTTTCACCAAACCTCTTGTTTTGGTGCATCTTGGAGAACTTTATTATTATATAATTGATTTATAGTGTCAGAACACTCCTCACTAAGAGGAGCTAACAGGAAGCGTCTTGCCTGAAGATACATTTCAGACTTACAAAGCTTCTGATAAAAGCATCCAAAAGTGTCCAGATTTTTTTCTAGAGTAAATAAGAAGTTCCCTTTTCTATTATAGAGGAAATGGCTTTTGGCTCAGGAAAGCCAGAAAGTAATTTTGCTAAAAGCTTACTTGGTTTATTAGTAAAACTATAAAATTTTGCATTACAGATTTGTGCATTTCTTTTCCACTAGTTAATAAAATATTATGATGCAACTTTAATGTTTTCAGGGTCTTCCTATATTTTGCTTGACCAAACTCCTGAACTATCTTTCAATAATGATGCATCCCTATTCTATAGTCTAATAAAAAGCACCCCTCCTTACCCCCCCCCCCCCC
>NW_017729030.1:2622676-2631444 GCF_001723915.1 Gavialis gangeticus | reverse complement strand
CCCCCAACACACACAGGGCTGAACAATAGGAAATTATATTTTTCCTTTAAACAGCTTCAAGTCTATATTGGTACTATGTCATTGTCACTTCACTCATTGTCTGAAGCATAGGGACCAATTTTGTTTTTAGATGCAAGAGGCTTGAATTTAGATTATTGAGTACTTGTAGATATTTCAACTTTTCTATCATGGAAATTGACCGTACAGCTTTGGAACTTTCAGATGAAAGTAATGATTTGGAATATTTGTCAGAAGACATGATCGTTACATTTTAGTCAAATAAGTTGGGGAATTTTAAAAAATGCAGCTGTGGTCATTTCGATATCCAGAAACACGAACCACTAAGAATTCTAAAGCACTTAATTTGTGGGATGGTGCCTTCAGAGAAGGGTAATCCTAAATCCATGGCAACTTCTTCAGTGTACTCTCATCTCACCAACCTCCTCTCAGTCATTCGTTGATTCAGCTTTAGCCAGCTGCACTTAATCTAGTCACTCATCTTTGCCAGAAACTTGTATAATGAAGGGATGGTTCTATTTGCATCTGGTGCAATGCAGACCTATGTGTTCTTAGAAGAAAAATAGATGGGTAGCATGGACAAAAGGCCACCAAAATAAACAGGATTATTATAAAAGAATCATTTCTAGGAAGAAAGAGAAATGATGCTATGTCAATGATGCTATGTCAAATGAATGAATAAAGGCTACTGAAGTCTGTGGAGTTCCTCTATATGCCCATTTTTTCCCTGTGACTTGTTAGTCTGAGGAGGTTCCTGTCTGCATAAGTGCAAGACAGAATATTATGAATTCAGGATTTTAAATCCTGCTTAAGTCAACATAGAATGACTACACCGTTTATCCCATTTAGCAAAGCTTTGCATGGTATCCAGCAAGCACATGTTTTAATCGGCTTAACTTTTATTTACATTGATTTTCTCTGTATTTCCTTTCTCCAATAAACCTTGATTTAAGATAATTAAGATTGGTGCTTGCAATGAGGAAAATCACTGGTTCCTGTAAAAGGAAATAGGAAGACTGATCCAGAAATAGCTGAGTGAAAACAGAGAACTGAGTACTTACTTGGATACTTTTTCAAAAGGGCAAAAAGGAACCGTTTTCCAGTGAGAATAGGTCTTACAAATTGAATGGCAAATATATGGAGGATACCTTTTATATCAAGTAGTGGCATAGCCTCATCTGGATTACTGTATGCCTGTACAGTACACTACATGACAAAAGCATATAAACTAATGAATAGCATAACATACAATCTTTTAACACAGACAAAAGCAAAAAAATATTCAGTGAATTCAAATAAAGATAGGATAACAAGTCAAGTAACAAAACTTGTTAAACTAGTTGCCACAGGAGGTTTTTCAGGCAAAGTATTTAACAAGAGTCAAACAACAATCAACCATTTCTATAGAAATAAAGAATATCCAGAATTCATATTAGCATTTAGGAAACATGTGTTTAGTGTATCTCCCTAGATAGTAGACATCAGGAGATGAGGAATACATTGTATTAGGAAGGTTTGCTCCCCATCCCATTACTGCAGGAGTTACCATCTTGTCCTGAAATGGAGGACACAGGTGCTGCACTTAATTGACCTTCAAGCCCGTAGAGCAATTTCTGTCTTTTTTCTGAGTATAAGGATAGACAGTACAGACCAGTCAGGTTTTATTATACACCTCAAGCTACCTACAGGTAGAAAGGGAAAACGATGTTGTCCATTAAAAAACATCTTAACATAGTCTCTTTGACAAGCTTTAGCCCCTCCATACTTTGGAGTGATGACTTTGAATTTTGTGGGGATTTGATCTGATGTCAAGGAGGTGCCATTTTCTGTTTCTGTAAATATTCACTGAATTTAGGCAAGCAGTAAACTTCTGGAAAAAAAATTTCTGCTGTGACTGTCTCCCTATTTTTTATTCTGACTTTTCTTTAATTGTAACTAAAAAAGTCTTTCTTGCTGTTACTCTTTTCTATAGAAGACTCTGCTGCTCCTTATTGAACTTTTACAATGGTTTAAATATTGGCTGCTGCTTTTTTTTCCTTAGTGTGGAATGGATTTATATAGAACTGCACAAAAGGCTTTTGCTTGTTTTACTTTGCAGACCCAAATCCTTGTCCTCATAAAAATGACTAACCAGCAGGAATGACTAACCAGAGAATCCCGTGTCTGTCCTTGTACTTACATAAGACAGAATACAGCCTGAAATTTTCTTTTTGTCATAGATCATGAACTGAGCAGCAGTACTGAAGTGCAGGAGGTGAAGCAAATCAATAATGTAGCATTCAGTTGAGGCACCCCAGTCATGACTGCTTACTTGTACCAAACAGAGCAAACATGGAGCTGTTAGCCAAGTTACGCTGGCAGCTAGTGACAGTAAAACCCTTTGGAGTATTAATTCAGTTGGTTTGTGATCAGCTCCTCGGGCAAGTCTCTAACTGCTAAGCAGGGTGATTTGAGTTCATTTGTCAAACGTTAATTTGCATATTTGTAAACACTTTGAAAATAAGTTTTGTATTAATAACAATCACACAACACTAGGTGACTTTTGTGACCATTTAGCGATTTCTTTCTGAAGGTCTTACAAAAAGATATAAAGGATTTTGCAGTTCTTGAAATCAAAGTTGAACATTCCTTTCATTGTTTGCGCTACAAACCTTTTCCAAATATGGTGCTTCCTAAACTTTTCCCTTCCCCTCCACTAAAAAAAAAATCCCACCCTGCCTTACATCCCAAAAAAGAACAAAATCCAAAGCCTCCTAAGTAGATTAAATAACAGGGGGTATTTGATATCCATTTGATAGTCAAGAAAATGCTTCAAATTCCTAGCATGATATAAGTTGCTATTGTGGCTATGGGAGAACCAAGTACAATGTAAAACAACTATTTTTCTCCTTGTAGTATATTCAGAACTTCTGCGTTGAAAAAGGCAAGACAATTAGATGTAGCAGTTTTCATTAGTCATTTGCAAGGCCAGAATGAGACTTACCAGCATCTTACAAAAAGGAATGCCAAAAGCTTTTTAAATGTACTGTATTTTTACTAGTGTTGGTCAAAACCTGACAATTCTGTTTTACAAAAAATTGAGGTTTCAAAAATTTTGTTCAAAATCAGAACAAAAACAAAACAAAACCTTGTATTTTTTTCCCAGTAATGATAAACAGCAGTAAAACAGGGGAAGATATGGCTACAGCCTCTCCCTCCCCCCACCAAAATATTCCATTCTGTCTTGCATCCATCTTTCATCTTTATGTTAGTATGCTATTCTTCTTTTTCAGGTCCCTGGGTACTGTGGTGATGGATGCCTAATAAGATAATGGATAGGAGAAAAGAAACAACTAAGTTACATTCATTCAAGACAGAGAAAAACATAAAGTCTGGCTCTTAATCTAGATGGATTCCCATGGAGTAACCAACTCCAGCACCTCAGTGGCAAGTCACATTAACAAATGTAGAAAATAGGATTATAAATTGCATAATGACAGTTTGGATTTCATGCCACACTTAATTCATGATGCACTTGTGATTACTTTTGAGTAACTGTGGTCCAGCTGATTTTATATACTTAATAAGTGACTCTTTACTAGAGCTGAGAGGGAATAATGTACTTGGAAAATGAAACTCATATTTCAAATTTTGTGATTCATATTTGCTGAAGAGGGCATACAGACACATACCTCACTCTCTTTAGTTCCTTTTTTCAAGTATTCTTATGAGTGTTGTTTTGTTTTATAGGTAATGGATTTTAGTCCCATAACTGGAATCAAAACTTTTGGGAAGTTTTATTTTTCAGGAAATTGAGGTATTGGAATGACATTTTTAGTCTTTCCAACATGCGGCAATGCCTAAGGTAAGAACAAGAAGACAAGGAACAGGCAAAGGGTAAGTAATTGAGCAACCTCAGTGATATTTTAAAAACTTCCTCCTTTAGAAGCCTACAACAAAGTAAAGATAAAGATGACTCCACCTCTAAAATCTGTGATCTTTTTTATTTGAAGCCAAGATAAGCCAGGTTGTTTTTAGGCAAAACTTTTAACCTTTTCTATCTCTTTGTCAGCTATACAAATTCTCAGGAAGAAAACTGCTTAAATCTAAAAATCTCTTATTTTCTCAAATATCTCCTTGTCCCATCCAAACTTTAAGTCTCAGTTCCTTTTCAACACCAAATTGCAAGTGATTCTGTTACAGCATTATCATGCTGACAGTCCTTTAGCTCACTTCAGTTTGGAATTCTTTGATCATGAAGTCTCCTATTTTATAATTGATCAAAGGTATTCGAACCTCAAGATCAGGTGGTGGGAAATTTAGCTCTGAAGTGTTTTTGTAACCTTCTGGTACGCAGGCAAGTTAGATTCAGGACAGTAGTTTTAGAAATTCTCCAATTTTCTCATCTTCTGTATTATATATTATGTGAAAACATAGGGTAATGATATTTGGTAATGATCTATTGTATATGCATGAGCAGTTCTATACCATTAGGACTCCACTGAATCTGCAGGGTTAGTCTGGTATTAAGGTGGTACAGCACTCTGCCACCCTTGGAAACAAACGTGCAAAACGATTTCTGGTTCCTAGCAGATCTTCCTTACACTTCCAAAACTCATGATGCAGTTTAATCAGAGCCATACCTGCTTCACAGGTTCCCTCAGTAGCAGGTAAGTAGTCTCAATAGATGCACTGAGATCAATTGATTAGTCTGTGTTACTGTATTTTGTTTTTGAGACAACGGTTTGGAAAGACCTACTTGGGCAATATGATGAAGATTAAGTGTGAGGAAGAAAAGGAATACATTTGATGTATGAAAATGAAAACAGAATTTGGAAGTAAAAAGATGAAGAAAAGAATTCAGAGAATGGATGGACAACTCTCTGTAATCAAGGTATTGGCTTCCAGATTGTTCAGTCAATGTACAGCTATGGCTTTTTTAGGACTCCTCACTACTACTGGATGATGACATACATGAGACAGCAAAATGGAAAAAAAACAAAAAAACAAAAAAACAAAAACAAAGGGAAGGAAAAGGAATGGAAGGGAAAGGAAAGCTTTTCCATTTGCAGGTGACTATTAGGTAGTACCCCTGATTCAGTCACTCTGCTACAGTTCTCCATATACTGACGGTATTCAGACCTGATTAGCAGATACTGAAAAGGCTTCCATCTTATACAAATTACAGCTGTTTGTCTTCTTATCACCCAAAGTTGCCATGACCTATCATGCCAGTACTCTTCTATAGGTATTACAAATGTGCATTGCATGCAGAACCGTTAGGCAAATTACTTTTACGAGATTAAAAATATGAAACTCAGCAACAAGAAATATAACATAGGCAGCTCAAAAAGAGAGAACTAACAGATTTTGCTTTTTTCTGTAGCTGTTTGCTGACAGGGACAAGAACTTAGATAGTCCTTATGTGCTGTAGTCAAATTGTGAGGTCACAAGAATAGAATCTAGGATTTCATTGTGTAAAATAGTTTAGCATGTATGAACATGATATTAAATAATTAAATGCCTTTTAAAATGTACGATGAAAATGTACTGATATCACAAAAAACAAACAAAATGTTGTTCTTGGCTTTTGACCGGAGACAAAAAAATGGTACTTAGGAATTACACAAAAAGTGTACTACAATTGGGTAACCTCTGTTAATACAGTTTCCATTTTGCTGCCCTACACAAGTTTAATGTGAGAAAACAGACAACCATATGAAGGCTTATGTTCAATACTCAGAAATATAATTAATGACATTGCTAGCAAATATTGAAAAACAGCCATATAGTTCAATTCCCTAAGCAATGCTGCATTGCCTTCAACCCAGTCAGCAGCCCAAGTAGTAGTAGAAGGCAGGCAAAGACTAGCATGCTTGTTTCTATCTATAGTCTATTTGCTTCTATCTATAAGACCGTTACAATGGAAAGTGGTCTACAGAAAAGGCCAGAACTCCTAAGGCATAAATATATTGCTTTATAGTTGTTAAAGATGTTTTTAAGAAAGCATGTCAATTTGTAGTACCTTACTCAAAAATCCCACTGCAGTACATGACATTCCTCATCAGAGTAAAGTTATCACTACTTAGTCCATTTTCTCTTGTTTCTAGGGTTAAATTCCTTTTTAAAAATAGTTTATATGCATGATATTGCTTATTGCATATTCATTTTCTTTTTGGACAAAAATACTCTTTTACTGTGGGTTCATACTGAAATCAAGTGACCATTAAATTTTTTGCCTTTGTGAAATAATAATTAAGTAGCACTAATTCTGGTTTCCATGGTTAGAGGTTGTCAATGGATTATTAATGTGAGAAGGACTGACCTTGGGGAAAAAACGACGGCTGCACAGTTAATGAAAAATTATAGGCTTTGTGAAAATCATTTTGAGCCATTTATGATTAACATTGCTGTAGGTGTCTTGAAAGACTTAAGTTGCTTTTCACATTAGATGATTTTTATCACACATGCATATGTTTTCCTTAATAATCAAATTTTATTGCTAGTGCCATGAGTCAAGCTCTACTAACTCCTTGTCGACCAATCCTTTTTTTTTCTTTTGCTGGTTTGCACCCTGTTTTAATTTTAAGTGTTATCGTACATATTCTTCTGAAGAAAGTAATTAGGCAATTAATTTTTATCTTGATGATTCTTTAATATATTTTGTTGTTTCACAAAAAATAGGTACTGGAAGGGACCTCAAAATGTCATCTAGCGCAACTTCCTGCTCAAAGCAAGATCATTTCTGTCTAAACAATTCCTGGAAAGTGTTTATCTAGTCTGTTCTTTGAACTTCTGACCTTTACAACCTCATAACTCTATCTTTGAGTGTGCCCTATAATATTCTGTTAACAACAGAATATACTTTGTAAAATGTTATTTGAATAAGGACTCCATCATACGTAATATCAGGGGTACTCTGTTATGTGCAAAAATATTTGTTTGAAAGGCAGAAGAGAAATGGGTAGATCCTCAAAGCAGTATGCTGTATAGAAGCCCAGTAGTTCAGTATCTTATTGAGAAAAGCAGTCTGCACATACATGGCTAGTCCTATTTATTAAACAAATAAACATTAGATTAATGAACAAAAATATTTTCATTGTTCTGTTCCTTAGGAATACCTACCTTGTAATATATTAGCCATGGTGGCATTTTATAAAGAGGAAGAAATGTCCACTAGCAAATAAGAAGGTACAGTGGATTATCTTTGGAATATTATAATTGAATGTTCAGAGGTTTATCATATAAATAAATAAGCAGTGGAGATCATTAATACAATTTACTGGCAATAATATATACATTTGCTGAATTTAATGCGCATAGTTTAAAAAATGCAAATTTCATATTTTGTTTACTTATTTTTGTAACAGTTCTTCCTCTTCTATTCAGTTGTGCTTGCCTACATAGGCTTCACATTTTAGCAACTCATTCCATTGATTTTTATATAATGGTACCCATTTATCCATGCCAATATATATTGTTAATTTCATATAGTACATTTTTGTATTATGAAGAATGTATTGCCAAAAGACTGGAACTATAATCATATACTCAATACAAAAATAAGTAATCACTTTTGAAAAACTCAAAGGAGGATCAATTTTCAGACATTCAGAACACTTCAGATTTCATCATTCATTTTCCCTCCTCCTGTAGTGTTGACACCTTGTTATTATTTAACGGAGATCTTTTACAAATTCAAAAATAAGTTTTGACTGAGGAAAATATCAGACTCCCACCATGTATTTGAAAACCTAGAGAGTTGCTTTCAGTTTGGTGATATGCTGCAGTTAAAATTTATAACAGGACAAATCCCTTTAAAAGTTACACACAGGTTCAACACATTTTATTACTTTGGGGTTTAATCCTGTTGCTTTCCTCCCAAGCAAAATTTCCATTACCTCTGTTCTATAGATTTAGTGGGCATTTTTTCCAGGCAAGGGTCTTATTGTAATCTATTTTATCTGGTTATAAAAACAGCTGATGGACAGGGTAACAGGGTCTGAATTTTTGAGCTCAGTGTTTAGACTTCAATTCAACAAAGCACTTCCCACATATTTCGTATTAAGCATGTACTGAAGGGAAATTGAAATAATTTAACACGTAACATTTAGGTTCTTTTGTATATGTATCAATGGGGCATATGTACACTTTTAAGTGCTTTCTTAAACTGGAACCCTCATTCCCAGTTCTGTTTCAGTTGCTGTTTGACCTTAAGTTATTCAGTCCCTCAGTTCTTTCATTAAGATAAATATTTTTAAAAGGTGAGGATCAAAAGAATTTATAGTGTTTTATTATACCTACACAGTCAGATGGGTCACTAATTGGCTGGAGGGCCACACCCAGAGAGTGGTGGTGGATGGGTCTTATTAGACCAGGAGGGGTTCCCCAGGGCTCAGTCCTCGGGCCCGCACTGTTCAACATCTTCATCAGCGACTTGGACAAGGGGGTAAAAAGCACCCTGTTCAAATTCACAGATGACACTAAGAAGTGGAGAGAAGTGGGCACGCTAGAAGGGAGGAATAGGCTGCAATCAGACTTAGACAGGTTTCAGGGGTGGGTGGATGAGAACAGAATGGGTTTTAACACTAACAAATGCAAGGTGATGCAGCTGGGGGGGAAGAACCAGCAGCATACCTACAGGCTGGGGAACTCCCTTCGTGTCAGTGCAGAGGCAGAAAAGGATCTTGGAGTCATTATTGATGCCAAAATGAACATGGGTCAACAGTGTGGGGACGTAGTCAGGAAGGCCAACTGTACCTTGTCATGCA
>NW_017729030.1:2621334-2622137 GCF_001723915.1 Gavialis gangeticus | reverse complement strand
TTCAAGAGCAAATTGGATGCTTATCTTGCTGGGATCCTATGACCCCAGCTGACTTCCTGCTCTTTGGGCGGGGGGCTGGACTCGATGATCTTCCGAGGGCCCTTCCAGCCCTAATGTCTATGAAATCTATGAAATCTGCTCAGGTCCCTTCTGACCCTACCAACTATGAAACTATGAACTATGAATTATACAGTAACTTATTTCTGGGGTCACATAAATATGCTACAAGGGTTGTTTTTTTTTTAAACACTTGAATTTCCTACACACCAGTGAAGGAGATGGCCATCATTTACCTGTATGTGCAGGGAAAAGAATGGGAAGAGTGAGGAATAAGCTAGCCAGCTAGTGTTACTCACAGGGTACAGCTCCTGAAATGGTTTCTCTTGGGCTGTGGACACACGTAATATTTGAAGAGTTTCAAATGCCTTTTCAACACTTTAAAGGGTCAACCATAAACAGATATGTGCCATTTAAAATGTTCCAAAAGCAGCCTAAATGTTCCAAAATAGCATCTTTTGAAATGAGGTGCAATTGGGAAGTGCTTCACTTCCTGTAACTTCTGTACTCCCATGCATGGGAGTCATAAGTCTTCCAGAATCCTACAAAGCTGTTCTCTCCACCATCCCCTGTAACAGGGAATGGAGGGAGAGTTGGGTGGACAGTCTAAGAAGGTGAGTGGCAGCCTGCCAGACTGCTCAACTACTAGGTATCTGCGTCCATGCTTCTTATACTCCCCCACCCTCTGCGCGCACACACGCACACACACACACACACGCATGCACACACACACACACACACACACA
>NW_017729030.1:2616825-2621232 GCF_001723915.1 Gavialis gangeticus | reverse complement strand
CACACACACACACACACACACACACACACACACACACACACACACACACACACACACACACAAAGTGCCTGTCTTGGCAGAGCCAGAGTGCAGGAGAACTTCTGAGACCTTGGCTGTTTCTGACACTTGGGACACTTCTGGGGCCCCACTGTAGCTGGGAGACCTTGACTCCTTGACCAAGGCCCCCAATCCCTCATGAAATCCCTGTGCTCTGAACCCAGAACCAGGATTCTGGCTCTTTAACCCCCAGTCACCTCATACCTCTCCACTCTAGTGAGAGGGGGAGAAGAGAAGTTGGGAGCAGTGGGGACTAGAGAGAATCTTGGTGTTTGACTGCCCCCACAGCCTTCACCAGACCCCTGCAGGCTTTTCCCGTAAGACCTCTATGTCCCCCATGCTGCCACTGAACCTGGGACTCCAGTTACCCAGTCACCAATACCTGTACATTTACAGTTCTGCCGGGGGGGTTGGGATATCAATTCTTCTTGTTCTGGCATTAAGGCACTCAGGGAGAGATGAGATGAAGCAGCAGGAGAACACCCATTGACTTTAGCTCCACTTCTTCCACCCTGTCACCAAACACTATACCAGAGGGTTCCCCTTGTCCAGCCTGCTCCATGCATTCCTTTACACCAAGCTGCCTGCTACCAGCCTAGCCCTCCCTGCTTTGTGTCTTTGCTGCATCGACTAATTCTTTTGCCTGCCAATTTGCCACTTGTGGCAATTGGTAGCAGTGACAATTGGTGGTGACAATAAGGGGTAGTCATGGTGGTGGCTACTATATGGAGGTTTAAGAATAAGAAAGAAGGCTCTGGTGAAGACCAGAGAGGTCCAGCCAGCCCATCAAGACACTGAGATCCTCCATCCCCTAAACCTACCTACAGAATAACAGGAGTTAAGAGAAGAGGGCATGAATCTCAGCTGTTGTTTTAGAAGGGACATCTTCAAGGTCCCTGACACTCATCACCTTCCCTCTTCTCATCATAAGCAAAACCTGGTGGCCACTTTCACATCCCCTGAATAATCCACTCCACCTGCATTTCTGTCTTGGCAGGTTGCCCTGCAACCCTGCACTACCCTTAATCCTTTATCTGCATAACCATCCTACAATGCCCCAAACACTCTGTCACTCACTCACTCTTACTGCTGAATTTAACTCTGTAAGTTGTCTTGTAGCACACATTTCAGGGATCAGGAAAGCAAGAATAGCTCTCACCAAACAGCTGGTACTCTGTGGAGGGGGTGACCAGGAGGACTCACCAGCTACTGGAGCAGGCAGATCAAACCATTAAGGAAGAAGCAAGACTGTTCATCAGCTTTGCCTACGGCATCGATCTTAGTAGTCACACCTCTGTCTCCCTACATCCTGGTGAAGACCCTTTCTTCTCCACCACAGTGGGGGCATTATGGGGTTAACAACTCAACTTCACACTGAGTGTCATGGTGTCTGTCTTGTCCTAGCACTGCTCCAGACAGGGCCCCCTTGCAACAGGATGGGGAAGGGGGATGCTTGCCCATGGGGTAAAACTCACTAATTATGCTTCTGTCCAAGTCCCTTACACTTGCAAATGTTTCAACTGTTATGTCTACCCACAACATCAAGTAGGTAGAGGACTTTTACATTTCCAGGAATCAGTGAGACAGAACTGGCAACACCTTTCACAGGGGCAGGAAATCCCACTAGTCACTATGGGCGCCTTTACATATGCACTAGGGTGGGGGTGGCACGTTTTCATTAGAGCCGCTCTAATGAACACCCACAGCATCTCATGTATTCAGAGCCCCACAATTCAAAGTGGCAGTGGGGCACTTTAACTAAAACTTGTTCAGCAAGCTTTAGTTAAAGCACCTCTGGTGCTATTTTGAAATGTGGGGATGCTGAATACACATGACACTGAGACTGCTGGAGCTTTCAAATTAGAATGCTCCAGCAGACTTGATTAATCAAGCTTGGGGGAGGTGGGGATGTTGGCTTAGAAATGGTATTTTAAGATTTGCTTTTTGGGAATTGACTTATAGGTACAGATGTATACATTATAAGGGTTTAAGATGGGCAGAAGGGGGTGAATTGATTTCTAAGAAGCCTGGGTCTCTCTCTCTCTCTCTCTCTCTCTCTCTCTCTCTCTCTCTCTCTCTCTCTCTCTCTCTCACACACACACACACACACTAACACACACACACACGCACACACACAGTTTCTCATAGCCCTGGAAGCAGACAGGCTGTCTAGCACAACAAGGTCAATGAATATGCACATAGCCTGAGAATTGAGGGGGCATATACCATACTGTCTAAAACAACAAGGTCAACAAGACTGGGAACCCAGGGAATATATACCATACTGTCCATAACATAAGATAAATTGATACCAGCAACAAGGCCCAAGAACAGGAGGGGGGCCTGAATTACAGTTTTGGGGGAACAAAACAAATTAGGATAAGCCCCAGAAAGCTAAGTGGACAGTGTGACCACAAAGAGACAACCAACCAGAGATAGCTAGGGATAAAGAGTCATCAGGAGTCATCAAGGGAGAAGAAAAATTCAGAAGTAGAGACTTGAGAGTAACAAAGGGTCCCACCATCTCTTCCATTCTGTCCTTCCCTTTGTCCTGTTCCTCCTCGTCAGTCTTTCCTTTTATCCTGACCCTGGGAAGGGTCCCTGGCGCCACCATGAACAGAGGACACATGACCAGCTCATCTCACACACCCCACTGGAGGAGGGCTGTGGGCCTTGGCATCCCACGACCAGACTGCTGACACCTAAGAGAGAGAGCCTCAGACTGGAGCCTGCATCCTGACCAGATGTACTCTGACTTTGATGACAGCCCTAGGATTTGTTTTTTTGATTGTTTGTATTGCTTCTTTTCTGTTAACACGCTGTATCAATAAATTTGCCTATTATTGAATGGAAAGGTAGTGGTCGGTCTGAAGGTAGTTCCCTCCCCCTGCCCCACATCAAGGCCTCTGGGTCCTAAATCTAGAGCCAAAAGGGGCATTGGGCAAGAATTGTGCATGTGCATAGGTGCCCTCTGGCCATTGCTGCCAGTTGCCCATGGAGCAGCTGTGGCTGTAGCTGCGGGACACATCAGTGGTGGATGAGTACATGGAGTACCACACAATTGTAGGTGAGCATGATGGAGGAAAACTCTTTACCCCTGGGGAATATGAGGAGGATAAAAGAAAAGTGTAATGTGTATAGGTCCCTTATGCTTTCTCAAAATCCAGGTGCTGTTTCACTTTATGACTCTTGACTCTTCTGTCAATGCAGTTCCCCCATCTCTTTGCATAGGTATGCTTCAGCAAGACCCATGTTTTAAAGAGATCAGTATAAACCCATTGCTTTTTTAAATTTTACACTTCAAATGAACATTAATTTTGTATCATAATATTGCATAATTTCCCATAATAAATTTGAGCATTTTTGACTTGTTATGAAAACAGTTAAGAGATTAAACTGATCTACCTGCTGATACAATTCTGTATTTGAATATATTTGCCTGAAATCACATAACAACAAACTATTTTTGAAAGAATGCCACTAAATTCAGACATCCTATGTGCTGTTGCAATATTGCAATTTATTTTTCAGAGTACAGTCCAATACAAAGATTCTTCTTACCCTCTTCATAGGATGCAGAAGCTTATTGGGTTCAAGAAGTAACTATTTTGGGACCTAGCAAGCATCAGAACCCTATGCAGAGACTTAGTTAAGGTATGCAGGCCAAGATCTGGCATCATATCAACCTCACCATCCACAGAATGAACAGACTAATGTAGTATCAGTATCTTTTTGTTGATTTCCCCCTTGGAAACAATGTCATGGAGGCATACTTAATGAGGAACTTACCAACTTCCTGTCCTACTCTGCAGCTATTGACTTTGTTGGTTTGTTTTCTGCTTTGATGTGTTGTTTATGTCCTGTGTACACTGAGATAACATTTATATATATTGGATTGCAACCCTGACTTTACTTTGGATTTATAAATTATTCACTAAAAATTCTTTCGCCACGTCTGCCTTTGAAGGTAGAGTACTGTGTGAATAACCTAGCTGCATTTTCATGGTTTGAAGAAAAATTGTGTTCCACATGTGTTTGATCTAACTTTAAAGATGTAATATTGAGCTTCCAAAAAAATTTGACACCATACCATAGTCACTTGGAATTATCCAAGAAAAATAAAGATTTCATGGGCCTTTGCTACGTAAGATGAAGGTGTTGCATCTAAGTACAGCTAAACAATGTTATTTAATGTGGTATGAAAAATTTGGCAATGTCATTTTTCTATTAGGACATAAAAGAAATAGGCACTGCTGGTGTTTTAGCCAACAAAGCAATTTAAAATGCAAAGTGGACACAAAAAAAGGAAAAGTAAGATAGATTTTTCACTTAAAAAACTGGAGCAGAAAC
>NW_017729030.1:2608517-2616719 GCF_001723915.1 Gavialis gangeticus | reverse complement strand
CCCCCCCCCCAACTCAGGGCAGCTGCAAAGGGACAATTAGCAAAGAATAACAAACTGGGCAGGTAAAACATGGGGAGTTTTTAATGGGTCATTTCATAAGGTGACCCTGTTTTACACTTTAAAATGTGGAACAGTATTTATTAGCATCTACTGCACAGAGGCATTATCCACATATTTATAACATTTGGAGTCAGAAGTTAATATTCTGTCATTTATAAAAGGCAAAAAAAAATCCTGTCCTTTTTAGTAAGGAAGAGTTACTAACGTTTACACAATATAGCTTTTAGATTAGAATCAAAGTTTTATGTAAAGCAACTCCAAAATTAGAGCTCATAAAGATGATTAGTGGTGCTAAGGAAGTGGTGGGGAAGGGGGTGGAGATGGAATTAAGAGCTATATCTAAGGGGCAAAAGAGATGTCCAGTGCACACTGAAAGAGGGAGGGTCAGGTAAGGTTTTGGGCTCCACATTTTAAAAAAAATGTGGAAAAATTACAGAGCATTCAGAGGTGGGTGACAAAAAATAATAAAGGGATTGGAAGGCAAGTAATATGAGGAGAAGTTTAAGGAGCTAAGTATGTTCAGCTTTCAGTAAAGGCATTTAAGAGGGAACATGATAGCAGTCTTCAAATACTTGACGGAAAGGGCTGCCATAAAGAAGAGGAAAAGTGCATTTTCATTCTTGCTGTAGAGAGTGTGAGGGTTCAGACAGGATGTAGGCAGCCAGGCCTGTGGATAGGCCTTGAGGAACAACTAGGCAATCAGCGAGACAGGGATTACTGGATTGCCAGGCCAGGGCCTGGGTTGATGGAGCAGGGAGCATGGGACCTAGTTCCAGGAAAGATAAAAAAGGAAATTCAAGAGATGTAATCTGAGATGTAAGCGGAGGTCAGGAGCCAGGGGTCAGAGTATGGTGGCTGTCATAGAAGACAGTCTGGTTGTCCGCTGTCCTCTACTGATATGAAACCCAACGCCTTTATGTCCTCTATTTTTCTCTTCAAGCACCACTAATCATTTTTATGAGCTCTAATTTTGCAGTTGTTTTATATAAAACTTTGATTTCTCTTCATGAGAAAAATAGAGGACATAAAGGCATTGGGTTTCATATCACTAGAGGACAAAGGACAGAGTAGCAGAAAACTGGAATGTCCTCTATGATGGCCACAGTAGGTCAGAGACCTGTTGCCAAGTTCCCAGATCAGGGTCAAGGAAGTCAAGCTGAGTCAGAATGCCATGGAAACTGGAGGAGAACAGAGGCAGTGCTGAGTTTCAGGGGAGATCCAAGATAATGGTCAGGAAAGCCAAAGCTGGGATCAGAAGTCAGGGAGGGTTGTGAATGTAAGGCTTGCTGGAACAGACTGAGGCTATGCCAAGGCATTCCTGCAGCCTCAGGTTGCAGGTGTTGCTTATAAAGTGAAAATGACTCTTTTGCCAGCCAATCCAGCTGCAGAGAACTGGGGCAGTTGCATTAACCAGGGATCAGAGATGGGTTTGGTAGCTCAGGTGCTTGTCCCAGCCAGGAGTGCTTGATCAATGGTCCTGACAGGGAGTAAGACATGGACCAATGGCTTGAAGTTGCAGCAAAATAGGTTTAATTAGGTTTGGCTATCAGAAAAAAAAGCACTGCTACAATAGTGAGGCAGTGGAATAGGCTGCTTAGGGAAGTTGTGGACTCTCCGTTACTGGTGGTGTTCAAGAAGAGATTGGACAGCCTGGTTGGGGGTGAGCTAGGTTTAGCTATGTCTGTGTTCTGCTGTGGGTATTTCCCATGCCTCTGGTTGCTGCATGGGGTTGGGAGGGAATTCTTCCCCCTTTCCTCCCTCACTACTACATGTGTTGGGGGAGGGAGTTTCAGCCTTTCTAAGAGAAATTGGGTTTTTGCTTCAGCCAAAGCTAGGCATTTTCACTGGTGTGTGCCAGTGCTTCTTCCTGGGCCTGAAACTTGGAGGTTCCTGGCTACAAGGTCTTGCCCCTTCACTTAGGGTCAGACCAGTCACCATATTTGGGAGCAGGAAGGAATTTTACCCCATGGTCAGGTTGATAAGAATTTTTGCCTTCCTCTGTAGCAGGGGGCATGGCCCTTATCCTGGGAACTCTTGAGCATATACTAACATCCTTTTCTCATTTCATCTACACACAGCTTAAAGCAGCAGGATATTGGCTGCTGTAGTACCCCTGTTTTACCTGTGGGTGTTATGTCTTGTTCTGTGACAGGGTTGACTGTATAGTTTCCCTAAGAGGTTAGACAATAGATTTGTATAGGATAGTTCAGATAGGGATGATCCTGTCTCTGGCAGGGATTGGGCTAGATGGCCTGTGGGGGTCCCTTCCAGCCCTTCTTGTCTATAATGCTATGATTCTTAGCTGGAGTAACCAGATCTTCAGCAGATCTTTGCCCATTCCATAATATGAGGATCTGTCCCACAGATCTTCAAAAACACTGGGAATTTGTTCAAAATTCTGTTTATAACAACAGAACAAAAGACATTTTCTGGCCACTGAAGTAGTAAATGGTCAGCACAAAAAGATTCAGCACCTCTTAGAGAATACATGTTGAAGAAAGTAAAAAACATTAAAATGACATAATAACACGCTTGAAAGCCAGTATTCTTATTTTAGAATGTAGATGTTTAAAACTGACTTTCAAAAGTCTATGTTGTGTATGGGGACCAGTTATCTCCAAGTTCAAAAAAGTCAACAAAATGTCTAAGAATTAAGCTCTCCCCATTAAAGTTTTGACTATCACTGTTACAATGCTTTATTAAATTTGCTTTCTAAGAGTGATGTGTTTCCCACTAAAGAGAATCTTAAAGGCTTACTATTTCAGTAAATGTCAGATGAGGCATCATGCTTATTTCAAGTTTCTGTATGAAATATCATTCTAGTTAGTTACAACATGCTCGTTATCTTGTTATCTTGAGTCTAAGTGCCAACAAATTTATTTAGGCATACCAATAGAAATATTTTTTCTTATCCACCGTTTTGTTCTGCTGTGTCTTTGGAATATAATATGCAATTTCTCCCCCCCCATCCCACCCTTTTTTTTTTTCTTCTTGCTCCTTTACCTTCCTTTTGTATTTCAGTTTCCTCCTTGGTCTGGCTAGCTACACCAAGCTATTCTTGGAATAATCAGTAAGGAAAAATTACACTTCCAGATATGGTAAAATACAGTGGACTTGATGTCTGATGGGTTGCAAAGACTTGGAATCATGAGCCAACTACTGAGAAAACCAAATCTGTTGATTATATTTGTTCTTTTTTTTACTCCTAACTCCATTGTTCTTGGTAACTATTGTGGCACATCATTTCAGACATGCCCCATGCTATAATGCCATAGGACTCTAAATTAGGTCCTTTTTCCTAAAGTAAATAAACTCTCAGTGGGTGCATCTACATGTGCAATTAATTTGAAGCAATAAACTCTGACACAGTATGCTCCCAGGTGCCGTGTTTGAATGTGCACCCAGGACCACAGCTTGTTGAGTTGGGTCAGAGCAGCTTCTGCTGGCAGGGGAACCGGGGTGTCAGCCTGCCAGCCTGGGACCTCTCTGACCTGACTCAACCTGCTGCAGTGGGGCTGACTGAGGCACAAGGGTGCTCCAGTGCAGGGCAAGCAGGCAGACAGCTTCTACACTGAACACCCTCATGCCCAGCCAGTGGGTGCAGTGTCTACACACGCATTGCTGCACACTAAAAATACTTTAGGATAGGATTTGTATTTACAAGTACTTACCTGTGGCAGAGTTTATTAGTTTACTGAGTCCTAACAGGGACACACATGTAGATGCTGAGACATTTACTGTGAAGCTAATGAGGCAGCTCCACAGTAAATGTCTCATGTAGCTGCACCCGGTATAGTTTTCAGATCTCCAGAACAGTGTCTTATTATCAACCAGCCTATTTTAGGAATTAGGTTATTCCATGGTAGCCTAGATGAGCATTTTTAATAGGATTCTGGTATACTCAGGTCTAGCAGAAACAACTAAAAACATAGTAAAAATTATGGCTTATTAGACAGGAAAGGCTCTTGGCCAACATAAAATGGTTAAATCTATCTCTTGCTCTTTTTTCCCCCAACTATTTAAAAGCAACAATGCATCCAGGAGGACCAAGCATGTGCATTTCAGCAAGACATGCTGAAACATTGTAGTGGTCCTATGGTTTTAATCAGTTCTGCAAAATGTCAGCATCATCTGGTTTGGTTTCATTTCACTGAGATACTCTTTGTCTAAAAGAATATGTAGCTTTGTCATATAGGCATGAAAGGCCTAAACAGTGGTAAAATTGGGACCAATCTTCCAACTATTGCTTTCAAATCAGTCATCTTAACATATCTCCTAGGTGTTTTGAAGACAGATTGAACAGAGCTCTCAAAGGAGAAGTTTGTTTGCCTGTCACAAATTGTGGGATCCATCTAAGCGCAATGGGTTAAGGATCCATTGTACCTCCACTTATATTTGGCAGGCATGCCAAGTAATACAGTAGCAGGGGCTTTATTGTGTTAAATACACCTAATAGGCATACTCCTGGGTGACGAATCCATGTGCTCTGGCAGTCTGCTCTAGGATATTGTTGCTTAAGGTCATTTGAAATCTCAGGTGGAAAACAACTTAAGAAGAGACAGATCTAGTCCCTGGAAAATTTAAATTGGCATGCTTTTGTGTTGGCCAGGATAATATTCTCTTTTGAATGATGTTATGTTGATATCTAAAAAGTTAAAATAACTCATATTTACTTGGATTTTTGAAAATTATATGTTTTCATTTTCTGCTATGAGTAAACCCCAAAATAGTGCTAGTGTTAACATGTATTTCTCATAAGAATATTAGATACCAGACTTTGAAGACAGACTTAGTTCTGATATTAGCTGAAGAATCCCATGTTTATATAGTGTGTTATATGTCAGCCTAATATATTATGTAGTGTGGTGTGTGTCAAAATGAGAGACACAAGAAACTGAGAAACAAATTTACATAACTCATGGCAGCTATTTCACTAGTGTTGGTGCAAGGAGGAAAATTCCCTGTCAACTACCCATTATCTACAAGAGTAAGTAGGTGCTCCAGTATCTGTGTATTCCTTGGCTTTCCCCTGCCGCCAACTCTCTTGTACTTAAGTTTCTACTAAATGAAATCCTGAGTGATAGTAGTTGGCTTGAGAAACTGGATAGACTTACTTGTTCATGGGGCCTTCTACATGGCTCCCAGCTTTCTTTCTGTCTATATCACCTATACTGTATAGGGGTCAAGTTAGTAGTTAGTGGGATCATCTACATGAGGCACTTACTGCAGAGCTGACTAATTAGCTTTTCAGTAAGGTTGGAGCATCTACACATACAGCCCTATTAGGTCACAGTAAACTAAAAAATGCTGCCATAGGTTAATACTTGTTAACATAAGTATTATCCTACGGTGACATTATTTAGTGCACTGCAATGCATGTGTAGATGACGATGGGGCTAGCTGTGGCACAAGGTGCTTCAGTGCAGGGGCTGCCTGATCGCTATCCCACACTGGAGCACCCTTGTACCCCAGCCACAGCAGGTTGAGCCAGGTCAGAGTAGCCCTGGACTGGCAGGCTGACCCCCTGATTCTGTTACAAACTGTACCAGAGTTATTTCATTTTCATTAATTGCTTATGTAGATGTGCCCAATATCTCGCATCTACCATAATTTGGCAAAACAAACATATACTGACCTGATGTACTGTCTTAACAGCAAACCAAGTAACCAATAAAAGTCTGTCATTTGCAATAACATATACTTCCTCCTAGAAGCTAATATGTTGGGGTGTATACCTACCAGTACCTGTAATATATTATGCATAGGTAACTATAGGTAGGGCACAGGATATCTAATAATTATCTGTTTCTGTAGCACTGTAAGTGTACTAGGCACTGGACCCCATGACTTTCACTATAGATTCTGTTTCATAGTAGCTTTCTATTGCCCCCTGGCTGGAGAGCTTGCCTTTGAAGGACCTTTGTTGCTCTCCAGCCAGGGGCTGGAATGCCAGTGTGCTCCCCCTTCTTGCCAAGTTTTCCAATGCTGAACTTTTCTGGGAATTTGAGTGCTGGAATTGAATGCCTGTCTCTAGGCTCAGACTCTGGCAGATGAGCAATGAATTCTGAACAGGGACTATGCTAATAATGTCATGATGCTTTTAACAGAGCTTAATCCAACTAATATGTATTAAAGTGATGAAATGGATCTTATCTCCCACATGCAGTCCAAATTTGTTTAATCCATTTAACATTTTTTCCTGCAAATTATCTTGGAATAGTTTTTAATTCCTATAAATTTGTCATTGAAATTTATTCCATAAATGAAGCATGTGAACTGTTTTAGGATATGGATTCCAGATATTTTGGAATTAAAACAAGCATGTACACTTTGATTCTTCTCTATATACTTCTTCATCTTCTTCATCTTCTTTTTGCCGATTCTAACAGTGACTGTAAACAATGAATGATTTTGTGTATGTGTGTATATTAGAACAAACATCCTGTTTATCTGTCTCTTTTGCTCTGTGTTTGGGTTTTACTGCAGACTCTCTGTATTGGAAGCTTTTAATCAAATAAAACAGATATGTGCAGTCAGTGTTGGTTACTATACCTGCCAAACAAGGTATTTGCCTTGAATAGAAAAACATTATCTTTCATCTCTCTACATTAAAAATTAAGCAAATTCGTCTTGACTGATATGTATTTTTAAGAAATTAAGCCACTAGAAACAATTTGAAAGATCATGATCAACAACTTAGATAATAATATCTAGATTTAAAACCCATCTTAAAAAAGTATGAGTGCCTGTAACAGGAAGTTTTTATATCATCCAGTGGACAGGAAGTCAGATATCATAGAAATGTAGAGTAGAATGTTATGAGACTACCATGGAGTGTCCAAAGTCCTCAAACCTGAGTTTGACATACAAGGTAGTGTCAAGGATTTCACTAGTGGGGGTATTGCTAGTCAGTCACTGACAATAAAAACTAAAACAATGACATAAATAGCATAGGCCTATGCATTATTTCCTATTACTATTTTCCCATACCAACCTTTCCTTATTCATCACACATGTGTTAATAACTAAAATTTAGGCCTCTGGCAGATGTTCAGTTAAAGACACAATATGACCTGATCTGTAATTCCAACAGTTGTGCCCCCTGTCATGCTACATATACACACTGAGGAAGAGACAGTTACTGGAGGTGGTATCAAAGATTATATCCCAATCATGACAGATAGCTGGTGCAGGGGGAGCCCCTACACAGACAAGTAGAGCTCTCATAGCTGGGAATACTGGTCAGCTGTTAAGGGCATGGGTGACTGGTATTGCCTTAGTTGGGGGAGCATGTGCCCCCCTGCAACTAGTCCCACCCACCAGGCCTTGTGGCTGATCCATTTTTGTATAATAACTTTGTGGCTTATTCCCTGTTTTATCATGCTATTAGTTGAATTAATGTGTGTCTAGGTTACATCTTAAGTGTGATATCTACCAGGGGCCCCTTAGATTGCAATCTTTTTTGGGTAGAAAGTATCTCTCTTTTGTGAAGAGTCTGCAATCTGTTAACATTATAACAATGCTAATAGATTTATTCATTTCATTGTCCTGTGACAAAATAGAAAACCTCAGAATCAGTAGTTACTGGTATTTTTACTTTTCATTACAAATATTCATTATATATAGTTCACATGATCAAACTTACCTCTTACACAAGAAGGTGAAAGGTAAATTATTACAGTGGTAAGTTATAGAGAAGACACAAGAAACTGTATCCTACGAATGATTTACCTAAGATGTTCAGGCTCCAAGCTAGGGGTTTTCAACCTTTTTAAAGGAGTGTACCCATTCTGGTGGTGGTGGCCAAATGTGGGGGGTGAGGAGGAGGTGTGGCAGTGGCTGAATGTAAAGTGGGGGGGAGGTGGCGGCAGCTGGGTGCAGAGCAGGGAGCAGGGCTTGCACGCAACAGCAGTGGCATGGGGTGGTGGATGGTGGTGGCATCTGCTGTGTGCAAGCTCCCCCATGTATCCAGCCAGCTGGGCCACACCTGTGTGGCCCACAGAAGGAAGCCACTGCCCTCGCCCCTCCAGTTCTGCTCCTGGGAGGTGGCAGCACTGGGTGGTAGGTGGCAGTACTCCATCCCCACCCACCCGCCCACATATACCTCCTAGCGTGTTTTCAAGTACATCTGGAGGTATGCGT
>NW_017729030.1:2598896-2603517 GCF_001723915.1 Gavialis gangeticus | reverse complement strand
AGGTATGCGTACCCCCAGTTGACAACCTTTGCCCTAAGCAATGGTATAGTTACTAGATCTCCAAGAGTACAAAAAGACCTTACCTATGATAGCTTTTTTTACTCCTGCCAGACCCCAGCCTCCACATGCTCCCCCAAACTCCCAATCCCCACCCACTCTCCTGCCCTCCCATGGCTGCCCCACTGACCCCAAAGCTTCTCTTGAATATTGTTAGGCTCGGTGACTGTACCACCTCTGGGTGGGGAGGGGTGCGGCGCTGTTCCAAAGCACTTGCCTTGTAAAGAAGTTTTGCTTTATGTTGAGCCTGAAGCAATCTTCAATGAGTTTGTGCCTGTTATTTCTTGTCCTCCCCAGGGGGGCCTTGGTGAAAAAAATGCTTCCCCAAGCCCTGATATACACCCCTGATATACTTGTAAGCTGCCACTAAGTCCCCTCTGAGTCTTCCGTTCTACAGGCTGAACAGCCACAAGTCTTTCAGCTAGCTACCAAGGACCTCTAAACCCCAATCACCCTTTTTGTAAGCATAAAATGCCTTGCTCTTTCCTAAATATATAACTTTGTATGTGACTATACTGAAATAGGAACAGTTCTGCATCAGGATAGAACTGCTTTACATCAAATTTCTTTTAATTTTATGTTTATTTTATTTTGTGGTTTTCTTTTATATTTAGTATTCATGACAAACCATTATTAGAATAAGATATTAGGCCATGTCATACTGTAATGTGATATGCCCACTGTTATATTGTATGTAAATTGCATTTTATTAAAAAAATAAAAAACCATAAGAGCAGATGTTACTTGGTACTGATCAAACAATTTTATCTTTTTTTTCCACATCAGAGTACCTGTGCTTTGTGTTTAATGAAACAGTGTTAGCATGTGACAGTGTTTGTCAAAGTAGTGACCTGTTTCACTGAAATGCAAAGAGAACACACTTTGATTTAGAAAATAAAATAAAACATTTCAGTCAGAACTAAACAGGGACTGAATTTATTTTATACTATTAAATAATGTAAACATAGTAAAACAAAATACAAATTTTGAAATAAAAATTGAAATTGTTTAGTAAAATTTAAAAAATGCCCCAAACAATTATTTCCTGAATGTATATATTAAAAACTCTGTTTCATTAGAAATTTAAAAAATGTTTCGTCTTCTTTAATTAAGACTGAAGTAAATTCTGAATTGTCAAAATTACCAAGGAAACAGAAATTCCAACATTTGATGAGCTTTTGTCTAAGTATATTTCACTAACATTTATTGGGATCTTCTGTTCTAATCATTCGTCAGAATGAATTTTTATGCTTCCTACTGCAAATTTTATCAGAAGTAATTTTGTATTTACTTATGTCATTGAAGTGGCTGAATCAGATGGACCAAATACCTATCTCTTTAGAATCTCACTAGAAACAACCCCATATCTGTCAATTAATCTATTTATGTATGGTGTAATGATGTGGCTGAGTGCTGTATTTTTACTTGAAATTATGTTCAAAATTATATTAAATGCCTTAAAAAGATTTTGTAAGTTACCTGTACACAGTTCCTTAAAACAAACAATTGCACAATCTCCTTCAATTATTAACATGTTTGTTTGGCAGAGTCTGTTTTCCATAAAACTATGTTGGCCGGAATTAAATAGATTCCAGTTCTTTGTTATTTATTTATTTATCAGTTGAATCTCACATTAGTGTTTCCATCATATTTCCAGAGGGTTGATTCAGAGTAACTTGCTACAAGTATCCAGGTCCTTTCACTTTTCCCTTTTAAAATATAGGAACAACACAAGTACTCTTCCAGAGTTCTGGAAATTCCCTCATACTCTAATATTTATTAAAAATTAATATAATCATTAAATGTTTATAACTAGTAGATGTTATCTAACATCCTTCTTGGTTACTAATGGATTGAAAAGTACTTTATCATCATGTGATAGAAGTACATTATCCGGTCTCTTTCTGAACACAGAACAGAAATTTGTATAGAACACTTCTATCCTTTCTGCAATATTACCATTTTTACCATCTCCATCTAATAATGGGTCTTTGCTAGGATTTATTTTATACCTTTTATTTTAATAAATGTCTTCTTATTCTCTTTAGCTATACCACTTACAGCTTTTTCTTGGAAGTCTGATGCTTCCCTCATCAATTTTCTATGGCATAACTTCTAATTTATATAGAGTGCCCAAAGTTTGCATTGTTATACATTGCATTTTTATTTCTCATTGCTACATTCATTTCACCACTGAAAGAAAATAGGCTTTTGGCATTTAACCTGGATTATGGAATCATGTATTTACGCCATTCAAGAAATGCTTCTTAAAGAACTCCCACCCTAAAATTCCTAATAATCAATCTGTCAATTATATGCTTGTAATTACCTAACCAAACTTAGCTAAATTTTAAGATGTATAAGCTCTATACTGAGCCCCAAAGGAAAATTTGTTCATAAAACATATTTTTTTCTTTAGCTTCAGATGGACCAATTTTTCCCTTGTTATTCTACATTTATAAATTCATCTTTATCCAATCCAAAAGAATATTCTCCTGTGTAAAATCTTTACTTCTTGGAATTATCATAATTATTACAATTATTACTTGTGCTGGACTGCAACAACTAAAGAGGGATTGATTTTATTTTATATTATTAAATAATGTAAACATAGTCAAACAAAATACAAACTTTGAAACAAAAATTGTTTAGTAGAATTTTCAAAATGCCCCAAACAATTATGTCTTGAATGTATATATTAAAAACTCTGTTTCATTAGAAATTTAAAAAAAAGTTTGGTTTTATTTAATTAACAATGAAGTAAACTCTGAATTGTCAAAATTACCAAGGAAACAGAAATTCCAACATTAGAGTGTGTTGGGGATAATATTTTGATACAGATTGTAACGAGGACAACTAGTCAGGAAACACTTTTTGACTTATTGCATGTAAACAGGGAAGAATTGGTTGAGAATGTGAAGGCCAATAGTAACTTGGGTCACAATGGGTGCATCCACACATGCTTTAATGCACAGTAGCTTATTTTACTGTGTTTTTGAGCACCACGTCAAAACCGTGCTAATATGCTATTGTGCAATAAAAATAGGCTACTGTGCCTTAAGCATCACTAAAAAAGTGTGAGCTTTCACTATTGTGCATTACAGCAGCCTAACGCACATTTATTTAGTACCTCATGTTAGAGGTATTAAATTTAATGTGCAGTAGCAAAAGTGAATGTGTAGAGGCACCCAGTGATCACAAAATGATAGAGTTCAAGATCCTAAATAGAGAAAAGAAGCAGAGCACCAAAATAAGGACACTAGACTTTAGAAAAGCAGACTTTTGCAATCTTAGTGGACTGTAGGGCAGAATCCTCTGATAGGCAAGCTGAGGAGGAAAGGAAGCCAGGAGAGTTGGCTGTACTTTAAAGAACCCCATTTAAAGGTGTAGGAACAAGCTATCCCAATGTGATGGAAGAATGAGAAATGCAACAGGAGATCAGCCTGGCTGGGCAGAAATCTCTTCAATGAGTTGAAATTCAAAAAGGTATCCTATATAAAGTGGAAACTTGGTCATATTGCTAGGGAAGAGTATAAGAGCATTGCATGGGCAGATAGGGAGAACAATAGCAAGGCCAAGTCAAATTTGAGATGCTTCTGGCAAGCAACATAAAAGGCAGTAAAAAGAGATTGTATAAGTATGTCAAAAGTAAAAGGAAGACAAGAAAAACCATAGGTCTGTTACAGATTGTGGAAAGCAATTTAGTTAGGCATGATGCAGAGAAGAATGGACTGAACTTTCAGTGGGAAAATTTGCACTGGAGATTGTTACCTCAGATTACAGGTAACCTAATGAATAGACTACCAATAAGAAGCAGAAACCGGTCTATGGCTAACCTTTTATTTGTTTGCACAAAAGCAAACATTTATCTCCAAATCTACCTGTGACAACACAACATAGATTCTCACTTATACTGACTGGGGAGACTCAAGAGGTGGGAGGAGGGTGGTACATAGATTGGCAGCAGTTCTTCTTGACCCTTCTGGGCTCATCCACACATGCAAGCACGTGCGCTTGCAGCAGCTCAAATAGAAGCGGTGCAAATTTGAGCCGGGGTTTTTTGCCTCAGTGCACGTGCTCGGACATGTACTTCGGTGTGGAGCAAATTGTGCCACTTGGGGCAAAATAACTCTGCCTGGTTCCTCCCAGATCTGCAGCCAGGGGGAGCTAGAGCCGAGGGCCAGTACCTGTGCTGTCCCCAGCAGTATAAGAAGTGGCCCTGTCCTGGTGCCATCCATACAAAAAGCTGCCCTGGCAAGCAGCTCGGGGATACTTGCTCTCTGGAGCTTCTGGGGCCCAGCCAATTAATACCTTTGGCCACTACCTCTTCTGCCAGCTGGACTGCTGCAGCAGAATCCCAAATCCATTTTTAAAGTACCCCCAAATTCATGTTCTTCCACATTTAAAACAAAAAACACATACACACAGAAAGATACAGTGATAAGCTGGGTAATGCTTTATTTGGTATATTTACAACGTTAAAGCAATTTGGAAGTCTACCAGTGTCTCTAGCATCACAAAAAAATTCTAAATACCTATATGTGTTGATCTGTGCTTTTGGTTT
>NW_017729030.1:2593625-2593896 GCF_001723915.1 Gavialis gangeticus | reverse complement strand
CTGGGTGCAGAGCAGGGAGCAGGGCTTGCACGCAACAGCAGTGGCATGGGGTGGTGGATGGTGGTGGCATCTGCTGTGTGCAAGCTCCCCCATGTATCCAGCCAGCTGGGCCACACCTGTGTGGCCCACAGAAGGAAGCCACTGCCCTCGCCCCTCCAGTTCTGCTCCTGGGAGGTGGCAGCACTGGGTGGTAGGTGGCAGTACTCCATCCCCACCCACCCGCCCACATATACCTCCTAGCGTGTTTTCAAGTACATCTGGAGGTATGCGT
>NW_017729030.1:2588133-2588625 GCF_001723915.1 Gavialis gangeticus | reverse complement strand
TTGGAAGCCTACCAGTGTCTCTATCATCATGCAAAAATACATTCTAAATACCTATATGAGTTGATCTGTGCTTTTGGTTTTCTTCATACATGATGGGTGTGTGATGTATATAGAAAGGGGGTGATAAGGGGTGTGGGGGAAGGCGGCTGGATGGATATGGAGGGATGTGGGTTGGTCTGTGGGTAGGAGTGGGGCAATTGCTGGGGGCACTGTGGGTGTGGGGGACCTTGTGTGGGGGCTGCTCAGGAGAGGTGGGTCCCCTGGACCCCACAGGGTGCAGCCCCCCCACGCACAGCACACGGAATGCCCCCCTCTCCCAGGGTCCCAGCTTCCCTCTGGAGGGCCACATCCCCTATCCCCAAAAGGGACCCAGCCCCCCCACCCAGGGTCCCAGCTCCCCGCTAGTTTCCTAGTTTCATAGTTTTTAGAGTTGGAAGGGACCTGAGCAGATCATCAGGTCCGACCCCCTGCCATGGCAGGAAAGGGTATTGG
>NW_017729030.1:2582692-2583133 GCF_001723915.1 Gavialis gangeticus | reverse complement strand
AGGAGCCAACACCACTTCTCTTGGAAGTTGGTTCCAGATCCTAGCCGCCCTGACAGTGAAGTAGTGCCTCCTGATATCTAGCCTAAATCTACCCTTTGCCAGTTTGTGACCATTATCCCTGGTCACTCCTGGTAGTGCACGGGGGAGCAGGGACTTCCCCAGTGCCTGCTGGTCCCCTCTGACTAGTTTGTAACAGGCAACTAGATCCCCCCTCAGCCTTCTCCTGTGGAGGCTGAACAGGTTTAGGTTCCATAGCCTCTCTTCATAGGGCCTGCCCTGCTGCCCTTTGATCATACAAGTGGCCCTCCTCTGGACCCTTTCCATGTTGTCTTCATCCCTCTTGAAGTGAGGTGCCCAGAACTGGACACAGTATGTCAGCTACGGCTTGACCAGTGTTGCGTAGAGGGGGAGTATCACCTCCTTGGACCTGCTTGAAATGCA
>NW_017729030.1:2582455-2582681 GCF_001723915.1 Gavialis gangeticus | reverse complement strand
CTAACTAGTTCCTCACTAACCCTTGGCCTAGGTGAACCTCCCCTGGGATCTAAAGGGGGCCCAGAAGGGGGGTGACTGTTCTGGTCCCTGCTCAGGAAAATGAGGCAAAGAAATCATTAAATATGTTGGCTTTGTTGTCTGGTGTGATGACCAAATTTCCTAGCATGTCCTGCAGGGGCCCCACGTTACCTGGTACCTTCTTTTTGCCCCCTATGTATTTAAAAAA
>NW_017729030.1:2545525-2581577 GCF_001723915.1 Gavialis gangeticus | reverse complement strand
TCCTGTCCCTCCTGTACAGCCTATAGCCCTTGATATTCACCACGCAGTCATGCGTTGGGTCCCACCACATTTCAGTCATCCCCACTATGTCTGGGTTGGTGTCAGCTAGCAGGAGGGTAAGTTCCTCCTGCTTGTTTCCCATACTATGAGCATTTGTGTAGAGGCATTTGAGGCCTCCTGTGTGCACAGGCCCCCTACCTTCAGCATTACCCTGGCCCCTGTCACTTACCTATGTATATGTTCTGCTCATCAGCCTAGGCTGGGCTGTACTTGTGGATGTTGCTTGGTCTGGCAGTTCAAGGCTTTCTCCACCCTTGTCTTCCCCTTCCCCCAGTGAGCCTAGTTTAAAGCCCGCCAGAGGAGATCTGCCAACCTAGAAGAAAAAACATGCTTACCTTTAGGGGAAAGATGGAGCCCATCACATCCGAGCATGTCTTTTGTTGTGATGTGCCGCTCATTGTTGAGGAAGCCAAACCCTGCCTGAAGACACCATTCCTGAAGCCTCCAGGTGGTTGCCACGATGCACATTGCATGCTGTCTTCCACGTCCGCTCACTGGTAGGATAGAAGAGAAAACCACCTGTGCACCTATCTCCTTTAGCACGCACCCCAGAGCGTGGTAGTCTGCCATCAGGCGATCAGGGCTTCTCCTGGCCACATCATTAGTACCCACATGGATTAGGACCATGAGGTAGTAATCAGTGGGCTGGATCACAGCTTTGATCATCTCCTTATCGTCCTGAATCTTTGCTCCAGGTAGGCAGTAGACCTCACGTGTTGAGGGGTCCTGGCGACAGATGGGGTCCTCTGTATCTCTCAGGATGGAGTAGCCTATGATGACCTCAGCTCCTATCCCCCCAGGGTCCCAGGCACTCTGGAGGCCCCCCTGCCCAGGGTCCTAGGTCCACCCTGGAGGGCCACAGCCACTATCCCCTACAGGGCCCCAGCCCCCCTACCCAGGGCCCATAACTGACCTTTAACAGCAGCAGCAGGGAGACCATGCACCAAGTCCAGCATAGTTCTGCCAGTCCTGGGGCTGCTCTTGCTGTCCAGCCGGGCTGGTCTTGTGGCAGCAGGATCCAGTGTGGCATGTGGGGACTGCGTGCCAGGGCCAGCCGGGTCCTAGGCCTATGGTGACAGGACCCAGTGTGGCACGTGGGGACCACATGCTAGGTCCAGCCAGATCCTGGGGCCCCTCTGCAACCCAGCTGGGCTCGGCCCAGATCCCTGAGGCTTGCTAGTCTGGCTTTTCACAGGAGCCGTACCTCCTGGAGCCCTGTGACCCACTCCGCTGCAAGGCCAGAGTAGCGAGCCACATGGGGCTGGGCCAGGTCCTCACTCCCCTGCAGGCACAGGGGGCACCACTCTCCAACCCCCCCATCACCTTCCACCCCTCACACCCCCAACACCCATGAACCCCCTCCCCCTCCAACTTACCTTGGACAGCGCCAGGGGCAGCAGAAACACAAAAGAGATGCTCTGCCAAAACCAGAGCAGCTGTTTTGGAGGACTGGCTCTGGGCACGGTCTTGAACTGTGCCTTGCTCTACTCTATTGCGTAGCAGTTTGTTTAGACCCCTGGATATCCAGGGGTCTAATTTTCTCCCTGTGCTGCATGTTTGCAGTGCAGGGAACATTTTTTAATTCCCGCACGTGCCTGTTGCCCCACATCAAAAGGGTTTGAGGCGGGGCAACAGACACATGTGCACTCATCTGAACGCGTCCTCTGAGTTCTCCAAATTTCCCTCCAGTTTATGCTCAATATTAATAGATGGCTGGTTTTAATATTCTAATGAATTATCTCTGATTGGTTTTATTTAAATGTCTTTGTTTCATTGAAACTTTTGGTACTGGACTGAACCAGATTTCTTGTGGACTTGGAAGATGTTAATTAGTTGGGATTTATACCCTTGGGAAAGAGGGAGGGTTTCTTTTCTCCTTTCCTTCCCCATTGTGGAATGCTGTTCCTGTTTCTTCTTTACCTTACTTTATGGTCTTTTCTGACAAGGATGTTTTTATTTTTACAAATTATCTAAGCATTTGAACAAAAATATATCTATTACAGCAAAATAGCATCTAATACATTTGGTTACATCAATCACTACTATTACTTTAAGATAAAGCTGGGCACATCTATACATTCATTAGTGCACTGTAGTTATTGTGCATTAAGGTTAGTACTTGGTAACCAACTACTAAATCAATGCACTATAACTTATACTACTGCATAGTAGCACTGATGCATAGGTATATAGTGGTGCTTAATGTGCAGTAACCTGATACTAGTGTGCAGTAGCATATTAGAATGGTTTTTTGCCCAGCATGCTTCTGCACAGTGTTATTAGGCTACTGCACAGTTAATATCTCATGTAGATGCACCCTCTATGATATAACATATATAGATTATTTAATGTATGGTCTTCCCTTATCTCCTTTCAGGCCCAGTGCCTGTTTAACTGTGTTTGATAGTTTCCTAAAAAATTGCACTTGCTTAGACTCAAGGGGTGCATCCAGATGAGTGTGGCTGTGCATTATGTGGAACTGCAAACGTGTCTGTGGTGCCACATACCTCACATTCAGATGTTCTTCATGCTGCAAGTGAGAACTGCCAGTGCATGCACTGTTCTGTTTTTTTCCCCCCACAGGATTTTTTAATCCCAGAATTGGCACTGCTGTAGCTCCAGCAAGTCCCCAGGAACCAAGATAAGGTTGATGGGGCCAGCCCAGTGCTGGCTCCAGCCTTGCCTACCCCACCCAGGGTAACTTGCTGCATTCCAAAGTTTTCATTCCTTGGGGGTTCCCTAGGAACTGTTGGTTATAGTTTTGGGATCCAGATATCTTGTTCCAGGGGTGACCCACCCTCAGATGACCACAACCTTGCCATTCAATAATAGGCAAACTTATTGATATACAGTGATAGCCGAAGAGGCGATACAAACAATCAAGTAATTCTATATATCTACCAAATCCTAGGGCTTTCATCAGGGTCAAAGTACATCTGGCCAGGATGCAGGCTGTACTCTGAAGCTCTCTCTTAGGTGTCAGATGTCAGCATGTCAGCAGTCTGAAGGTGGAATGCCAAGGCCCACACCCCCCTCCAGTGGGGAGCATGACACAGGCTGGTGGTATGCCCTCTGTCCATGGTGGCCTCAGGACCCTTCCCAGGAGACCATGATGGGGACCCATCTCAGGAAGAAGGACAAGGAGGAGGAGAAAGAGGGACAGGGAGAGAACCTTTGTTATTCTCAAGTCTCTGCTTTTGTATTCTCCTTCCCCCTGATGACTACTGATGACACTTGATCTGTATTTATCACTGGTTGGTTGTCTCTTTGTGGTTACATGTTCACATAGCTTTCCAGGCCTTCTCCTAATTTTGTTTGATCCCCCAAAACCAGGACTCAGCCCCATCTGGTCTGAGGCCTTATTAGCTGGTGCCACTTTATCTTGTTATGGGCAGTGTAGTATATACTCCCAGTTCCCAATCTGTTTTCCAGACTGTGTGTCCTTGTTGTGTTAATAATATGGTACATCCCCCCTCAGTTCTCAGACCCTGTGTCCATCTGTTGGCCTTGTTGTGTTAGACAGCCTGTCTGCTTCCAAGGCTGTGAGACTGTGTGAGAGAGACACCCAGGCTTAGATTCATAGATTAAGGGTCGGAAGGGACCTAGTAGATCTTCTAGCCTGACCCCCCGCCAGGGCGGGAGAACAACAAAAAACCCCAAAAAGAGAAATGGGACTCAAACAAGTCCAGCCAGGTAGGCATCCAGCCTCTTCTTAAAGACCCCCAGGGTAGGGGCCAGCACCACTTCCCTTGGAAGTTGGTTCCAGCTCCTAGCCGCCCTAACTGTGAAGTAGTTTTTGCGGATGTCCAATCTATACCTCCTCTCCATCAACTTGTGCCCATTACTCCTTGTTATGCCAGCGGGCGCTAGGGGAAACAGCGTCTCCCCCAAACCCTTCTGGTCCCCCCTAGTGAGTCTATAGACGGTCACCAGGTCCCCCCTCAGCCTTCTCTTGTGGAGGCTGAATAGGTTCAGGTCCCGCAGTCTCTCACTGTAGGGTCTGCCCTGTTGTCCCCGGATCATGCGGGTGGCCCTCCTCTGGACCCTCTCCATGTTGTCCACATCCCTCTTGAAATGGGGCGCACAGAACTGGACACAATACTCCAGCTGTGGCCTGACCAGTGTCGCATAGAGGGGGAGGATCACCTCTTTGGCTCTACTCGAGATGCACCTGTGGATGCACGACAAGGTCCGGTTAGCCCTGCCAACCATGACCTCGCATTGTCGGCCCATGTTCATCTTGGAGTCAATAATGACTCCAAGATCCCTTTCTGCCTCCGTGCTCTCGAGTAAGGAGTTCCCCATTGTGTAAGTGTGCTGCTGGTTCCTACTGCCCAAGTGCAGCACCCTGCACTTGTCCGTGTTAAAACGCATCCTGTTCCTGTTAGCCCACCCCTGTAACCTATCCAGATCCCTCTGCAATCTCGCCCTCCCTGCTAGCGTGCTCACCTCCCCCCAGATTTTGGTGTCATCAGCTTCTTAGAAATCAATTAACCCCTGCACATCCTAAACCAGTCTAATGCATATACATATACCAATAAGCCAATTCCCCAAAAGCAAACCTTTAAATATAATTTCTAAGCCAACAGGGACAAGTAGCATCAATACAAGGTGCACTTCTGCTACTTGTCCCCAGGGAACAAAATGTCCACACCACATGTGGACGCAGCCATGAGGGACAGAGAACAACCTACTTTTTCTGATTTTTCAAAAGATGGAGAAAGCAAGGTCTACACTTGCATATTTGAGTACTTGAATATAAACATATCTGCTTTTGGGGTGGAAATCTCCTACAGTTCAAATTAAATGCACCTAACCCAACCACACAATTTGCTCTGGCAGTCCCCCACCAAAGTCAATGGTGTGTTGAATACCTGCTTACACAAAGGTAACTTGGAAAACTGGACCCGTTCCATATCCAGCAAGATTTCAGCAACACATGAGGGTTGGAATTACCCTCCCTAATTAAATCATGTACAGTTAAAATTTTATTCACTAATGATCTTGTATTTACATAAGAAAGCTGAAACAGAGAGATTTATTCAGAAACCTCAGTACTGTGAAATTTAATTAATGATTCAACCACTGGACTTAGGTTTAGCATCTTGACTCAGGTATATGCCACATGCATGATTTTCTTTTTCCTGGCCTCTTTTCCATTACTTAATCAAATAGAAAACACTTATGTTTCTCCAGGTCTCTGGATTCCCAGATTCTGGCAATATTTAACCTTATTACACAGCAAAGCACATGAGGTACGGGGGCAGCAGCAACTTCCAGTTGCTACCGCAATCAAAATTGTGATAGTGACTGTGTGGCTGATGGTGCTTTTTTCACACACACCCGCAGCCCAAGGTGGCTCTTGAGGTGATTGCCCTTTTTAATCTGCCCTAGTAACACCACTGGTTATTAGACAAGCTAAACTAATCATCAAGAGGCTACAGCTGCTGTGTTGGATTTCAGAGTGGACTGCAAAAATAATCTCAGCACCATGGTTTCAAAAATAAAAACTGTTCTAAATGCTCAGAGTGAATTGCTCACCATTAAACCATGGTCTGGATCCAGAAGTGCAGGCATGTGCAGTTTATGGAGCCACAAACTGAATTCTCAGAACATTAAAACATGTCCCATGCTGCAAGTTTGCAGCACAGGGGTAAATTTTGCTACCAGGAAAAATCCTAGTAGGGAAAAAAAATTGGTGAGAAAAAAGCAATACAGTGCACCTGACAGGAGTGTGCACCAGCAGACATGGGGGCTGGGTCCTCCAGGTAAACACCTTACCTGCTAGCTACAGCGTCTCCATTCCTTTAGTTGTTCCCCAGCTCCTCCAGTATACAGGGAGCCAGGAGAAGCAGGAAAAGGCAGTTTCCCCCAAACGGGAAAATTTGCTCCACATCAAAGTGCATGTGCAGGGGCGTGAGCTGTGGCAAAAAATAGCAGCCCAAATTTGTGTGTATACTATTTTTGCCACTGCAAAATATGCACCCCTGAATATGGGGATGTGTCCATGGTGTTTGAGGGTCAGGAAAGGTAGTAGATGCCAATGCATAGTGGAAAATATAAAAGTAAAAGGATGTTGCATATTTTTCAAAACTTGTATGAACAATTTGTTATTAATAGATGTTATGTTGATTTATTTATGCCCATGGAATAAACAAAAAACCCAAGAAATTTATTAGAAATACACAGCCATTTTCTTATGTAGTTTCACTGCTGTCAATGATATTATAGCACTGTACTCCCAAATAGGATTTGGCCTCCAATATCCAGCTAAGTGGTCATTACTGGTGTATAAAATAAAAAAGGACAAAGTGTAATTTCTTTTTACAGCCAATTTAATAAATTTAAACATTTAAATAGCTTTTTGAAAAGTGTTTTCAATTAGTTAAAGTTCATGAAGTTCATTGAAGAGGTAAAGTATTATATAATTTTTTAAGTACTATAATCTAAGAGTGACCTCAAAGTGTGAAGAAATTAATTCTGTGTATTTAATAAAGCTGTTAGCATTTAAATAACTTTTATCTTCTACATGAACAATTATAAAGAAGTACAGGCAGGTTAATTAGTATATATTTGATAAAAAATGAGAGATGCTCATGGAAGACTAGCATTAACAAAGATTCTACAGATGTCTTTTTGTGAATTAATTTTCTCAATTTTTGACCCTTGTTGTCCTGAGATTAATTAAAATATATTATTGAGAAAGGAAAGGATCTAAAAAAGTAAGATTTTTAGATATTTACTACATGCAGTGGCATGATGAGCATTTAAAAAGCTAAATTAGTTCTCTAACTTAGTCTGAATAATAGTTTATAAGAAGATTTTATATTTCTCATTTGCTGAGGCCCTAAATTCAAAGTCCATTCCTTTGCTAGAAAAGCACTGAAATATATGCTTAATTTGGGGAATTTTAAATCCTATTTCATCTTATATCCTTACTAAGGATACACATATGTGTAAGGGCCCACAGGACAGAGGTGAAATTATCACTTGATAAAATAGCTGAAGCTGCTGGTAATTTCTCCAAATGCAAAACCAATGACAAAAATATTTTTGTTAACTTCAGTGGGTGCATCGACATGAGACATTTATTGTGGAGCTGCCTAATTAGCACCACAGTAAAGTCTCCAAGTCTACACATGCAGCCCTATTAGGCTACAGTAAACTAATAAACTCTGCCATATTTACAAGCACTGTCCTACTGTGGAGTTATTTATTGTGCAGCAATGCACTTATAGACACTGACCCTTCTGGCTTAGCCATGAGAGTGCTTCAGCGTGAGGGTTGCCTGCTGGCTATACCAACACTGAAGCACTTTTGTGCTCCAGCCAGCCCCTCAGTAGCACATTGAGCCAGGTAGAAACAGCCCTGGGCTGACAAGCTGACTCCCCTGTGAGCCAAAGCTGCTGTGACCTAGCTCAGTGTGCTGAGGTCCCAGGCACACATTCAAACATCTTGTCTGGGGGCAATAAACTCTGGCATAATTTACACTAGAGTTCATTTTAAATTAATTTCACATGTAGACATGTCCAATTGGTTTAAGTAGAGTTCATACATATATCCCCTGGTCCCAGCAGAATCAGCAGGAGTGTCAAAGGCCTGGGTCTGGCCTGTGGTGCCCCATGTGGCTCTGAATGATGCCTTTGCATCTCACACCAGCTCTGGACACCACATGCAGCATGTGCCAACTCCAGCCCCATACACCATACAATGTGGCATGAAGTGCACAGGGCATGCTTTGCATGCAGTACATGCACCAGGCCAACCCTGTGTATTGGATATGATGTGCTGGGCTGGTCTGGGCCCAATCCTGCACACAGACTGGCCCCATGCTCCTCATTCTGCCCACAGGCCTGGATGAGTTTGATACCCCTGGTCTATAATTAAAGGTATCTTTTTAAACAAAATGTTTAAATACGCTCAAAAAACCTTGAGCAACTTGAGGTTCATTCATCTCTAACTTAAAAATCAAAGACACATTGAGATAATTTTGATCTCATATTAAATCTATAAAACATGTTGTAAAGTTTTATGCTGCTTTTCACAGCATTACACCATTCCCATTATTCATGGATGGCACTTCTCTTTTTAAGAATTTCTGCCATGCCTGCCCAATAATCCCCACCAAGTAATAAGGATTTAAGATGGAAAAACAAACACAATTGCTTGATAAGGATTTATAAAACATCATACTGATTTGTGTTTTGTGTGCATATGCACTCCTTATTTATGTCTTAAACTGTGAAAGGCAATACCATGATGTCATAAATTCCCTGGAAAAGCATGTGCTTAATACCCTCAACCTTATACAGTCTCTTGGATTATCCCCTGATGTCAGCCCAGGCATAGCTTCTAGAGAGGGTCAGAAGAGACTCAGAGAGCCAGCTTTTGGTCCCTGACCACCCTGGTTATCCATGGCTTCCTTAGAGAGCTATCTTATGGCTTAGTTCTTGGAAAAGGATTTTTCCTTTTCAAGGGGACAGAGTAGAGTGCACCTGTAGTTACATACAATGAAGCAAGCAGCTCTTTTCAAACAAAAATATTTATTGATCAACAGCCACACAGCAGGCAGAGTCCTTGGACCTCAAAAAACAGGCAATCACATTATCTGGTAAATGACCCTAGGTGTCCCTTCTAAAGTCTCTCATTCTCCTCTTGTCTTGCATATGTCTCTTCCAATCCCCTTGCCCCCACCTTGTTTGGACCAAAACCAGATTATTTTATAAATCAGAAATAAAATGTCTCTGTCTCATTTTTCCCAATGTTCTAACAAAAAACCCTTATTATTGCAGCAAAGGGGAAAATATTTAATGACTGAAATGGGGGAAAATACCATATTAATCTTATTAGGCAAGTAGTTTTAATGGTAAGAATGGAGTAAAAAAAAACGTGTATTTTTTATAAAATTTAACCAAGGCTATGAAGATAAATTCACAATAAACATAAGTAGGCAGTACCATATGTTGTATTCCTGTTGTGTTTCTTCACAGGGCAAATTAACTTATGCTTCTGCTGTGTTGCCATGGGTAGACTGCTTCTGATATCAAATAAAGATAGCTTCGGTATCCCTATACCTAAGTCATTAGATCCCTAACCCCGAACTCATCTAAACTTCATAGGTGCCTCCCTGTCAAATTTAAAGGCTCCTGCTTGTGTCCACCTGGGATTCAGAAGCTGGTAACAACTCTACCTAAGTAGTCTAACAGGACTGATCCAATAGGCATTCTCAGTGGGGTCCAGATATATTAAGTAGACTATGTCCCTTACACAATTATCTGGACCCACTTTCTTTCAAAGGGAGCTAAAGGGGCACCATTACCCTCTTATCCAAACTTCTATAAATAGCTCAACGGTGAGAGCCTTTTCTCAGGATGTTCTTATTGGAGAGAATACGCAACGGAGCCCTCCAAAATATCCAGAGGTAGGAAAAGAAACTCATGCCATGAGACTCACAGTATGACTTTACATGTGTTTAGGTGTAGGGCTAAGTTTATCTCAATGGCCTTTTGACTCTATTTCCATCTAAAATAAACTTCGTAGCTCACACCAAAGCCAGCCACATTGTGCTTGCTATATCCCAAGTTTATTTGCAAGCTGTATGGTCCCTTAGGCAGCAGTCAGGGTTAGTGACCAGCTTGTTCACTCATCCGTACACTATTGAGACCAGAACTTCCACTAGAAGATGCAGACCTTAATCTTCAAAAAAAACCCTCAATCTGGTTCTCTTATAAAAATATATAGATAACTTCATTACAATTATATTTGTAATTTTTTTAACAAAATTATATTTTGTAAAAAATAACAAATACACACTAAATAGCTCTTCATTCTAGTAGAGAAATGCAAAATGAGATAGAGATGAAGCCCAATTAGATATAAATGTGACCAGTAAAATAGCTACCAAGGTGTGTGGTAGAGGCTCCATCTCTTTAGTCTTTACCTCAGAATAGGGTCTCTCTCTCAAAGGTGTATTATAGTACATCTATAGAAAAAACAGATGTTGTTGGCTCAGTGTTGTTTTCTATAATTGTTAAAGGTCTTTTTCATGTTATACACAAAACATTTCTTTACATTCATTCAAAATTAAATGTTTGTTTATATTTTCAGAATTTAACTTAAAAAAAATAAAATTGAGGTGCAATCAAAAATTGAATAGAAGTTTCAAACAGAAAAATCCAAAGGTTTGCTTAGAAGCTGTCAGTACAAAATACTTTGATTAGACTGTTCCTTCTCCCTTGAGACAAAAATATTGGTAAAACTAAGAGAAAATATGTAGCTTTCAATTAGTGTCAAATGTTCATTTTTGCTAAGAAACAAACAACTGAAAATGTTTTCCCAATTCTGTTTTAGTCAAAGGCAAGTTGTTGGACTTAGTATAGTCTAATGATTTGGGGGAGGGGGGCTTTAAACTCCATATACTAATCTATTAGGGTATTTTTGGGAACTTCTTGGGAATAATTTGCTTTGCAAAACAATATTGCTCGATTACTCCCAGCAAGTTATCACCAAGCCTGAGAAAGATGATGAACCTGCTTCTGGAAAGACCGGAATGCAAAGTCCTGTCCTGCAGATCCCCTGGTCATTTTCCAGGAGCCTTTCTTATAAGCCTCAGCTTGGCTCAGCTCCATGTCCCACTTCATGTTTACTTTAAAATCAATGCAGCTGAAGGTTTTGTTTATGGAGCTACTTTTCAAATGGGCTCCAGACAATGCTAAGGTGCTAATGCCTTTTTAAAATTCTGTTGTGTTATGTTTGGTTAATAAACTTGTTTGGTTTATAATCAATACAGCTGGGGGATTGTTTGTGTGGAGCTTGCTAAGGGTTATTAGAAAGAAAGGCTGAGAAAAAGGGAAAGAGCTTTGATATTTATATCTTGAAAACACAAGCACTGGGCAAAGTAACTTGCCTTCCAGAGACAAATAGTCTCATTTGTATTTACTGTGAAGCTGGAGCAAGCTACGGGCCCTTGGTATAAATAAGAATCAGGTCCAAAACATTACCATGATTTCTGCCTCCATTGTCTCTCTTAAATAAAAAAAGTAGAAATGCAGATTTTGAAAATAGCTAAGAAAAAGAAGGGCTAGAGCAAGGGAAAGAAATAAAGCGTCACAAATTTGAAATCAAGAAGCAAATCTTGAATGGCACTGTTTGAAGAAGATACATATATTACACAGACTGATTTGGTTGCCAACGTTGCCAAATATTCTACACACTAGAATATTGTAAAAAGACTTTGAAGAGCATTATAATTATGGCTATGTATCATATGTTACTATTAAAATGATAATGATAATTAAATGACCTATTAAAATGATAGGTCAATTTAGGTCTTCCAGCTTCACACTATTATTGCTGTAAGCAATACTAGGAATAGAATTTGTCCCACTGTAAGTAATCTTTGATCACTTATTAGTGCTGGCATATTTTATGCATTGAGTTACATTAATTAAACAACTTACTTTTAATAAAATGCCAAAAAAGTCCATCCAGATAACTCTCATATAATTTTTCAACCTTTAATGACCTCTTATTACAATATTGTATTGTTCCTTCTGGACTGTCTGTTCCATTTAATTCTTAAAGCCACTGCTATGAATTTCTGCCCCTATTGTGGATTTCAGCTTCTTTAAAATTAATGTATCCACATGTAGGAAAATCAAGTCTATTGTCTAGAGATATTAATGGCATAAATGGAACGCAGGGTATTTTGAGGCATTTGATGCATTTTATCCATCTATTCAGATGGATCCAGTTCTACCACCCATCACATTGCCATGCTGGCTTACTCTGAAGTTATCCTGGTTGACAACCAGGGCACTGATGTTTTTTTAGGGTGGAGGTTGATGCTTTGTCAATGAAGGTTTGATGGTCAAAGTTGTTGGTTTTATTATGGGATATTCAGCACATTTTAAAAGGCCCAAACCTGTTCTAATTATAAACTTTATTATGTTCAATTTCATTTTAATAAATTTGGTAGAGTATGATACGATGAAAAATTGATGTTATTATACTGGACTGTGTACAGACATTCATATGATCTTCAAGAATTGTCATGATTTTATTTTACTGATAGAAATACCTACTGGGAGATCACTGTATAGATACTAGACAGATCAAGAAGATGTGAAGGAGGGAGCTTGTACTGGAGATACCACCCAGATAGGGGGCCCCTGTTCATGCATGCCAGAATACTTTTCAGGCTCTCTTGGGTGCTGGAGATTGCTAGAAATGAGTGGCCAGACCTTGCCCCCTTTGGACTTGGAACAGTCTGCCCCTGCCTCCACAATAGCCAAAGTGCCCAAACCCTTTTCCATTGTACCCAAACCTGCCAGACCCTGACTCTCTTGGACTCAGATTGGCCTGCTCCTACCCCTACAGTATTCAAACCAGCCACTCTCACCAGAATGAGACCTACCCACGTTGAAGCCACATCAGTGTTACAGGTGTGGTCTGTGTCTGGAGGAAGCAGAAGGAGGAACTGGTAACTACAATTAAATTTAGTGATAAGATGACCCCAAGTGGAAAAATTAGGGAAAGAGGTATGGGGTCTAGAACAAAATATAATTAAGTGAGAGTGCATGAAGGAAGCCTCTTAGGTCAAAAGAAACACCTACATCAAAGATACAGGAAAGGCAGTTTGATATATATAGAAATGGAAGCAACTGGCAAGAAATAGAGACGAATGTAGAGCTATGGTGGTGGTCCAAGAGTTCAAAGTGAATGTGCAGGAAGAAAAGGCATCATTATTATGAGAAAAAAAAAGACATTGCTAATTACATGTAGTGGAACAGTTTCTGTATGATGACTGCAGAGAAACCCAGATGAAAAGAGTCTAAGTATAAAATATTCATCATAATTATTACTTTCAATCACATCACATCACAAAAAAAAAAGAATAGGAGAAAAAATGGATAAAAGAGTTAATTTTTAGGTTGAAATTCCCTTTTGTATCAGATGGGGAACAAAGCCTTTGCACTGTACAGCAGTATCTATTTCCAACAAAGTTCCTAGTATAGTTCGCAGTGTTAGAATCCTGTATAAATATGTACAGAAGCTTTATATTTTCATTAAAAGTATAAAAAGAATAACATAAACAAGTAAACATGAAATACTTTTCCTTATCTCAGTAAGTGTACTGGAGTTGCTGACAATCTAGGAAATTATTTATTATATTTTAAGTGATATAGTAGGCAACTTTTGATTTTATGGATCATAGCGTACACGTAAGAGGCCTAGTCAGATACCTGATGAATCCATTTCTGACTGACAAGCCTAATTTAAGAGTGAAACAACTTGTTACAAGTTTCAAAGATCCATATGTTGTCTGAATTGTAGACCAAGTTTAGAGCATGTTGCTTTCTTCTTTCTCACTTTGTTTCCATCTTCTGGATCAAAGTCACTTTATGTTGAGCTGCACCCAGTGCCAGATGTTCTCTCCAGATTGGATAGGATTCTCCATGCTCCTCCCAGCTTTCTATGCTGATATTCTCTCAATGAGATTCTCTCAACCAATTTGGAGGGTATTGGGCTGGACCGGTCTACAGTGAGGTGGATGGACAACAGACTTAGAGGCTGATCCTAGAGAGTTGTAATCAATAGGACGGCCTCATCCTGGAGGGCCATCTCCAGTGGTGTCCCCCAGGGATCTGTGTTTGGACCCTTCTTTAACCTATTTATTAATGACTTGGATGCTGGGGTGGAAAGCTCAGTGATTAAGTTTGTGGATGAAACTAAGCTGTGGAGAAATGTGGGCATATCAAAGGATAGGGTAAGAGTCCAGGATGACCTTGACAGACTGTTTTCATGTGCAGAATGGAATCAGATGAGGTTTAATGGGGAAAAATGCAGGGTTCTTCATCTGAGTAGGAAGAACCTTCACCATAACTACGCGATGGGTGGTGGTCCACTAGCAGGTACAGCATCTTAATGGGACCTGGGGTTCACAATTGACTGGAAGATGAACACAAGCCAACAGTGCAATGAGGTTGCCAGCAAGGCAAACAGAACTCTGGTGTACATCTGCTGATGTGTTGCCAGTAGATCCAGGGAGGTGTTTCTCCCTCTCTGTTTGGCATTGGTGAGGCCACAGCTGGAGTACTGTGTCCAGTTCTGGGCACCACACTTCAGGAAGGATGTGAATAAGCTCGAGAGAGTACAAAGAAGGGCCACCTGTATGATTAGGGTCCTGGAGGATAAGCCCTATGAGGTCTGAGTAAGAGAAGTCTGAGAATTGACTTGATAGCTGCCTACAAGTAGGGGTGAACACCAAGATCTAGGAGAGAAATTCTTCAGGAAGGTACCTCACGGGAGGACAAGGCACAAGTTAATACAGGGAAAATTTAGGCTGGACATAAGAAAAAACTTCTTTTCTGTAAGGCTTACTAGAATCTGGAACACACTCCCAGCAGAGGATGTGCAGTCCCCATCCTTGGAGGTGTTCAAGCTGAGGCTGGATAAGCACTTTGTTGAAGTCGTTTGAGCCCAAAAACTTCCTGCCCATGGCAAGTGACTGGACTTGATGATCCTTCCAATCCTTCAATTCTATGATACTATGATATTGAATGACTTAATATAATTTGACTGACTTCATATACATGACTTCATATCATATCATCACGTCAGACTTTCATGTAGAGATTGCAACCTAGGGAGTATGATGTGAGTGACAATTTTTCTGATGATCAGCAGGGAGTTATTTCTATAGCTGTCACAGTCACTTCTATCCCCCTTTTTTGTGCAATTGTACCAACCAAGCATCTTTGAAATCTTGGAGTACCACTTCCTCTTTCCAACAGAGAGGCATAACATCATGACGCTTTTGAAGTAATTTGTTGTTAGTACATTTGTGGATTTCAGCAGGCAAACAGTTGTTGCTGGATGCCTTGTTTCCAGGAACTGTTTTTATGGCTTTCTGCAGATGTTCTAATGGAGGCTCATTATAAAAATCCATTATAACTTTGAACAATGATAATCCTTCAACTGCTTTGTGTTTGATTTCAGTCTCACTGGAATATAGAATTCCACAGTGTTGTATCCAATGCTCAGGTTCATTTTTTATAATTAGTAGTGATGTTTCTGTTTAAGTCTTTCAGCAAAGCTGTTTTCTTCTCAACTGGACCAATTGCTAGTTTGATACATTCCACACCTTCATACATTCTATGGTGATCACCTGCATCAGCAACATTTGGAAAAATATTACAGAGTCGTAGCCAAAAATCTTGGCCATGCCTCTTATCATTCTTTTACATTTTTTTCTCTTTGAACCTTTCTCAGATTTTTCAGGGTCATGGTGTTAGGAGATTTTGTATAGTTGGTTAGCACTGTCCTTTTGTTCTCAATCAGTGGTAGCAAGGTTCAATAGTGCTTTTCAAACCAGTCTGTATTTTTCTTTTATTTTTTGCCAAACACTGTTACAGCAGCATTGTATATGTTAGTTGTTAAGTTTTCCAAAGCCTCAGTGGCTGAGCTGTTAGGTAAGATTTCTTTCACAACTTCTTCAATGAATAATCTGCCTTTATCCATGTCTTAGTTTGGCTGATGTCAATCTGAGGACAACTGGTAGTTTCGCTATGATTGGTCTTTTTGACATTGATTCTGACTTCGCAGCAAACTAAGGAATGGTCAGTGTGCCAGTCAGCACTGTGAGAAGACCTCATATGCAGAATTTCTTTCAGGTGGTTGTGCCTGGTCAGTACTAAATCTAATTGGTGCCAGTGCCCTGATCCTGAATGTTTCCACAATTTCTTTCTTGTGATTTTCCCATCAAAGTAGGTGTTAGCAACACATGGATTTTGATTTACACAAAGTTCTAACACTTGCTGGCCATTTTCATTCATATTACTAATTCCATGTTTGCCCAGAATACCAGGCCAATTCTTAAAACTATATCTAGCTCTTGCATTGAAGTCATAAAGTATTATAATGGTCTCATTTTTGTGAGTTTTCTCAATCTCTTTTCTTAATATTCATACATAATTTCCATTCGTATTAATCAGATGTATATGACAAGGCAGTGAGAATAATATATACCTTTTTCCAGCCTTTTCACTGTAAGATTTTTTAATGTTTCTATAGTATTAGCAGCCTTCTTTTATGGAACCCAGGATCTAAAATTCTCTCTCCCCCCCAGGGGACTGTTCAAGAAAACTGGCTGTCTGACAAAACAGCAGGAGGGAGAGAGCTTGTCTCCGGAAGTACATATATCCTATGGATATGCTCTGTAAGTCTAAGAGTGCTATGGCAAGGAATTACGTGAATTTGCAATGTACTGATGTGAGAGAAAAGTCATGTATTGAAAATCTAAGAAAAAATGCTAGTATACCTTTATAATGAGATATTATTCCCACTTAGTCAGTTGCTATAGTTTAACCACTAACCTGGATTCCAGAATTTTTGTTAAAGTTGAAGTGACCCTTTCTGCCTCCTCCAGACATGAAATAGAGAGCAGCTAGACTGACTCCCAAATACATTCTTTGTTACCATCATAACAGTGAAGTGCATATCGCTAAACTTAACAAGGCTTGAATGCACAAGAAGTGGAGGTTATTTTTCAGATATCCCTAGAGTATCTCCTTGCCATCTTCAGCTTCATATTTCTCACTTTATAGCTAATAGTCTTACTTGTAATAAAATTTCCTTCAATGGCTTCATTAAGTGGCGCTTAAATTCCAACCTTGAATATAGTATTTTTACACATCTGCAATGAGTCTTTTTCACCCTTGACTTTTAAGGATGACTTGGCTGTTTTGTATTCACTTATATTACATTAAAGGGTCCCTCAATCTCAACATGTCCATGGGGAGACAAAGCATTCAGTTCAGAAAATCATCTTTCACTTGTTATTATGTATGTGTATAGGTGGCTTCCTGAACAAATAGAAAAAAACCCTGAACATTCAAAAGATGAGAAAATTTACTACCCTGAAGTGATAAAAACTGAAATTTCACCTCACTGAACTTCTTCCAAAACTTTTAAGTTACTTTTCCAAAACTGAGCCCCAGTGGAAAAAAAGCAAGAAGTTAAATCATGCCAGATAAGATTTGGGGAATACCTTAGTCTTCAAAGCTTATTTTACTAGATTTTCACACCCTTTTGTTACTTCTGGTCTGGACTATTTTTTCAGAAAATAAACTGAGGTCGTAGGGCATATTATAGGAGTTGTAGCCCCTTGTAAAATTGTTTACCATTAGTTGACTATTTTACAGCATGTTATTGTAGGAAAATATTAGGACACATACAAAGTTCGAAGCAATATGGTAGTAGTGTACTCGGCCATTCTATCTCTAATACGTTTAAGGATGCTTTGAGATGGGAAACATGAAAATGATCATCTATTTGCCTTTTTACTTACCTGATTGCCAAATAATATGGGAAACCATGTTTTGTTTATCTTGTCTGAGGATAAAGAGAAAAAGACAAAAGTTGTCAAGTCTCTGTTAGGGAAAAATTGAGTTGGAAAATGTCTTAAAATACTTTTCTGTCGCCCTCTTGTATTCCAAACTCTGTGATTCAATTAGGCCAATACTTCTGGTTCCCATTCTGAAATGGTACTGAATGGAATAGCTAGAATTTAACAGTAACTCTGAAGAGAACTGGATGAATAGTAGAATTTTTATTTATTTTATTTTAGAGGCATGACCCCTCTTGTTTGTTATTAGGGCTGTGCGAAATTTTGCTAGCTGTTTCAGTTTGGCACTTTTTCGACTAATTTTGAGCTTGGAACAGCAAAATCAAAATGAAACAAAGGGCTTCAAAGCAGCCTTGAAATGAAATGAGGGCGGTTAAAATGTTTTGAACGTTTCAAAACATTTCTAGTTTCAAAACTTAACCTGGGTTTGCCTGCAGGGAAACAGAAAGTAAGGAGAGGGAGGGAGGAAAGAGTGAGGAAAGACTGCTTTCATGTACACTGTGTAGCGGGCCAGTGACTGTCATCCTTCCTTGAGGTCCCTTCTAATCCCTGTGCTCTTGGGGGAGGGATGGAAAAACAGCATAAAAGGCAGCATTGTTTGAACTGCCCTGTTTTCTGTCACCCAGGTCGGGTAAAGTTTCCCAGAAACCTGGCACCTATCTCCTCAAAGCTTGGCACACATCATGGCTGCAGAAGGGGCTACCATCTCTGCAAGTTTCATCCAAATCAGGAAGGAACTAACAAAGTTATAGGCAGTTTCATGATTCACCATGATAGCCTAAGGGCAAAACATCGAAACAGTGTTGAAACAGCAAAACTGTTTTGACAAAATGAAACGGAACAGCAGTTTTGAAATGAAATGAAACTCAAAACAAAACTCTGTCCTGTTGAAACCTCAAAACGGAAGTCACAATGAAATGGTGCTGTTTCTTACAGCCCTATTTGTTATATTTCTCTAGGACTTCTGGTACAGCCTTGCTCTTCCACTACTAACATTATCCTTTCTTCTGTGATTTGCTTGTCTGCTCTCTTCTCCAATTTCACAGACCTGTAAACTGTTTTTAGTCCTTGCTATGCATGCTTTCTCTTCAAACCAGCACTGCCTTCACAAGCTTATCTAAATCTGTCCACACCATGCAGTTGGATCAGTAAAAGGTATCACCCAAAACTTCTAACTCATTTGTGCTCTATTTTGACAGAGATTCATAATATATACCAACATTAAAGTAACGGTACAAAGTGTTGTTATATTTGTTGACACGTTTAATATCTAGAAATATATCCCAATATTTTATTTCCAGAGGAAATTTTCAATGTGTAGTCACAGCTCAGGGCAACTTTATTCTGAAGGAAAGAATAGATCTGATGAATGTGGAAGCTTAGAAAAATTCAAGGAAAAAAAGTTTCTAAATGCCCTAACCATGCACTTTAGTTAAATTGTTAGATTTTGTTTTTGTTTACACATAATTCAGTCATGGCAGAAATAATCACAGAAGTTCACTGTCCTGACCTTACAACCCTTGCCCACATGAGTAACGTCAACAAATTCAGTGGGCATGTCCAAATGAGCGTGCACATGCCTCTTGCCCCACCTCAAACCCCTTTGAGGTGGGACAAGAGGAACGTGTGGGAATGAAAAAATGTTCCCTGCGCTGCAAGTTTGCAGTGCAGGGAGAAAATTAGACCCCTGGATATCCAGGGGTCTAAAAAAAAATAAACAAAAAAAAGTGGGGCAGGGCATGGTCCCAGACTGTGCCCTAAGGAAACCACAGGCTGCGTCCTCCAGGGAGATGCTCTGGCTGCCAGAGCATCTCCATGGTTGGCCCCTCACCCTGGTGCTGAAACACACAGCTGGTCAGGCCGTGTGTTCAGCACCAGGGCTCCAGTGATGGTGAGTAAGGGGTCAGGGGGCTGAGGGAGGGGGGAGAGGCCCATGGGGGGGACCCAGCCCACTCCCCCAGCACCTCAGACCCCTGATCCCTGACTGGCCCCTCCCCCTGCCAGTCCCCCAGATCCCGATCCCTGCCTGGCCCCTCCCCCAACCAGTCCCCAGCTGGGTCCTGCTGACTTGGGCCTGGCCTGGCCAGGTGGCAGAGGGACCCCAGAGCTGGCAGGACCCAGCTGGGCCTGGCATGTGGTCCCCATGTTCCACATTGGGTCCTGCCACCAAGGACCCAGCCTGGCCTGGCAGAAGAGTGGCCCTGAGGGTAGCAGGACCCAGTTGGTATTGGGGATTGGGGGGTCTTGGGGCCAGCAGGAGTAGGGGTTGGGATTGGGGGTCTGAGAGGCTGGCAGAGGGAGGGGGGAGGAAAGGGATCAGTGGTCTGGGGGGCCGGCGGGGCTGGCAGGGGTCCCCCCCATGGGCCCCTCCCCCCTTCTCCAGTCCCCCCAACCCCTTACTCATCATCACTGGAGCCCTGGTGCTGAACATGTGGCCTGGCCAGCTGCCTGTTTCAGCACCAGGCTGAGGGGCCAACCATGAAGATGATCTAGCAGCCAGAGCATCTCCCTGGAGGACCCAGCATCTGGTTGCCTCAGGGCATGGTCCAGAACCCTGCTTTTTTTTGTTTCAGGTTTTTTTAGACCCCTGGATATCCAGGGGTCTCATTTTCTCCCCACACTGTAAGTTTTCAGTGCGAGAACGTTTTTTCATTTCCGCACATGCTTCTTGCCCCGCTTCAAAGGGGTTTGAGGCGGGCAAGAGGCACATGCATGCTTGTCTGGATGTGCCCAGTGGGTGCATCTACATGTGCAATTAATATGATGTAAAAAACTCCAGCCCAGTTTGCTGTGGAGTAAATTGCTCCCAGGTGAAGCATCTATACATGAGCCCAGGACAGCAGCTCTTTGAGCTGGACCCAACCAGCTCTGGGCTGGCAGCAGGCTTGGGTGAGGCAGGGAGGGGGTCAGCCCTGGGCTCCAGGTTGCAGAATCAGGTGACAGAGTACTGAAACTGCAGAGCCGTGTGGCTGCCCCCCAGAACCTGCTGCCAGCCTGTTGCTGTTCCACCCTGGCTCAAAGTGCTGTTGTCCCAATCACACTCCACATGTGCATTGCAGTGTGGTATAGGATTCTGCCATATGATAGTACTGTCCCCAAGAGTGCAATTAATTTACTGTGCCCTAATACTCGTGCATGTGTAGAAGGTAGTGCTTTACTGCAGAGATAATCAGTTAACTCCACAGTAAAGTGGACATGTTGGTGCACCCAGTAGGTTTAAACCCAATCTTCTTACCTGAGTTAAGGATATTTGAACGACTAAGCATTTGCACATAAATCCCTGGGATCTTTTATTTTTTCATTTAACTAAATTAGAAAATATGTGGGGGAAGGAGAAGGGTTAAACCAATTTTTCTGATATTCTGTAGAAACAACTGAGCAATTAGGTGTAGACTACACTGCGAACAACAACATTTAAAGGATACCTAAATAAGAATGCATTGCATCCAAAGGTCTATCCCAACTATTCAATTGGTCCAATAAGAGATTATCCAAAAATATTCTCGCCTCTAGCTTATTCGTTGTACCATCACAGCTACAATATCACTCCAGCAGCAAAAGATGCTAGTTTTCATTGCAGAAATTTATTCTGTGTTGAAATTTACACATTTATTTCCTCTGGCTGGACCTTTTCTCTGCAAAGGTTATAAATCACAGCTAGAGAAAATTGTGGGGCTTTCAAACTCTCTGAACCCAAGAACTGCAATTCAAGGAACTCACAAGTTCTATCGATGAAGTTGTAAGCTCCTGATCCTAATAGCTATACAGGACATTGAAGGTGAGGAAGAGGGCAAAAATGACGAGGAGACTATTTGCCATAGAGATTTAAAGAACCCAACCAGTCGTCTTTATATGTTCCTCCCAATCATTACTGGAATGATAAAGAAAAGCTACTTTGGTTCTTACTGATTAAGTATATCATTGATGAAAAATAGCCATATATTTTAATCTTAGCAGTCTTTTATCTTACATGAGTATTCTCCACAGGGAGCTATTTTTCTGTTTTTATTTTTTATTTTTAATGAGAAATGCCACATCACTGATCAAATTTGCTCTGGAAAACACAATTTGGAACAATGTGGTTAACTGCCACAGGCTTCTTGCATGCATTGTTCATTAATGTTAGTTTTCATTTAAAATACAGGTTTGTCTTATTAGCATTGCTAATGCTCCAGAATGTCAATAACATGGAAAATTGAGGAGATTCTTAGCAAAATATATTGCATTAAATCAATACCATTGAGGTGATTTTTCAGGTTGGTGACATTTACCGTGTTTATATTTAAACATGCTTCCTTCATATTCTACAGGATAATTCAAGTGATAGAAATAATAGATGTCTGTGTAAATTGGTTGCTTGGATCCTAGCATTTTTTGCGTTACAGTGAAAGCAATATTATGCAGCACATGATTTTTATTAGAATTCAATCTAACTACAAGTCACTGTGAATTAGTTAATATCAAGTGGGGCTGAAATTCTGTGCACTCTCTTGTGCTGCAAAAAGGTCAGATCTTAAAGAGACACTGTAGCATTTGGGCATAAAAATACATATTTATGTTATATTGTCTTATGGCCTTCAATTTCTACTGGGGTATTGAGGAGAGCAGCAAAAAAATTAGAAAAAGGAAAGAGATAATGTCTCAACTTCTATTCCCCCCAGCTTTTTTTAAATAACCTGTGTTCTTCAGAGGAGATTACATGTGTATCTGTACATACCTATAAATGGAGGTCAAAGCCTTGATCTTGGAGATCTCAAACCAAGAGCATCATGTCATTACATTCATAACATCACACTGTGATAGACATCTTCACTGCATTACACATCATGCCTAACATGCTGGGACACTGGCCACATGGTTGTACAGACCAAAGTCCTCTGTAACTAAATGATTCCTACCCTGCTCTATCCAATCATACACATAATAACACCTTTAACTTCCCCCACACACAAAACAGCAAAAAGTAGCCTGGTGAGGGCCCAGAGCACAGCACAAGCTGGGAATCACAGTCCGACACTGAGTCTGCCTAGTCGCCCAGACCAATCATGACATCAGAGCATGTAGATGGCTACCCTCCACATGATACAGCACTCCCTCAAGGACCCAGCATGCCTCAAAGGCAGGCACTGCCCACCAGAGCACAGCATGCTTAAACTCCAGCAAGAGGCGCGCCCACACCAGGAGGCCGAAAAGCCACAGGGCATCATCTGAGGCAGTCCCAGCAAGCCGGTTGCAGGTGCTCTTGAGGATGGCCATCTTGGCCTGACCCAATGGAAATTTGACCAGGCAGATGGCACCCCACTCAGCTGCCTGGTATGGGTAAGAGCAAGCGTAGGTGATCTCCGAGAGGCTCCTGCCCAGCGCCTGCAGAGGCAGCTCAAGGGCAACGAAGAGTGGCTGCAGGTGGAGAGAGTCGAGGAAGGCATGAAAGAGGCTCTCCTCAATGACCCCGGGGCAGAGGGGGAAGGCTGTCGTGGTGGCTGGATCAAAGTGGGATGCAACCATGCCAGTGGCTAGGATGCTGTGCAGCTACTGCCACTGCAGGTCACCAGTCTTCTTGGTGGTTGGTGGCTTATACAATGTCACAAGTTTTGCCTGTCACCAGCTAGAGGTGCAGGGCCCCAGAACCCAGAACCCCCCGGCACCTATCTCCTTGACAGCTGGCAGGCTTTGTGGCCTCAGCAGGGGATACCGTCCCTGCAGCTTTCACCCTGCTGTGCCTTAACACACACAGTGTCACCCATGTCACGAGTTTTTCCTGTCAGCAGCTTGAGGTGCAGTCCCCCCAAACCCCTGCATCTATCTTTTTGAAACTGTTGCCTCACCAGGGGCTACCATTTCTGCAGTTTTCATCCTCCGTGGTGTAACACATACACGTGACAAGAGGTTTGCTTTCAAGAATTTGGGGTGCAGTTCCTCCCAAACCTCTGTACCGATCTTCTTGAAGCTTGGCAGACTTCATGATATCAACAGAGGCTACCACCTCTGCAAGGTTCATCCAAATCAGACAAAAAACAACAAAGTTATAGATATTTCATTGATTCCCCATTATACCCTATGGCCAGATCTCTGAGGTGGCTCTGAAGCTTTTCCAAAGCGGTTTGGAAGCTCTGAACCCCTTTGGAAAGCCTAAAGAAGCCAACACTTCAATCTGGGCATGCTGCTCCAGATGCTGAAGTATCCAAAGCTTCTCTGGATCTGAAGCACGGTCCAAAGCCTCATACAGCCCTACTGCCTGAATGGCTCCCTGTGACTGCTACACGTCCTTGCTCTCCGCAGCTGAGGAGGACACCATTGTTGACATCAATGTGTTCCTTGGTGTGTTAGAGACCCATGCCCACCTAGCTGTGGGGCCTGGGCTGCTCAATATAGTTTTGCACTATTTCCTGCATCCCTGAATGCTATGGGGTGGGGAGGACAGCTCTGTCCCCCACAGTGTGGGGCTTACCATATAGCTGGGGCTGGTATGGCCGGTGGTTCCACTCATTTCTGGCTGGCAGTGACAGCATGCAGCTCCTGGCAATGTCTTCAGGTGGTGAGGCACAGTGTGGCAGTGCCTGGCCAGGGCACCCCCCTGGAGAACAGCTAGCACTGCTGGCAGCCAGCAGTGACATGGCTGGCTGTTCCTCAGGGAGGCTGCAGAGCTGTCATGGCAGGCACTGGCCTGAGACCCCTGAGCTGCTGGTGGAGGCTGCAGGCAGGGAGCCTGGTAGGATGGGCTGCTGGTGCCCCAACGGGCCCTCCCCCGGTGACACATCACAATAGGTAACAGGCTGGTGCAGGGACTCAGGCAGGCCACCCCTGCTTCTGTACACAGCACAGCTGCAGCCTGGATCCTGGGGTGTGAGGATCTCTGACAGACGCCACACAAAGGGTATGTACTTGCGGGCACTCCTCGACTGATGATTTTGGTCAGTGATGGTCACCCACTGTGCCTGCAAGAACTTGGCCTTTATGCAGCGCTGCCATGATGACTAGGTGTGCCTATGCTCCTGCATTTGGCCTGAAAGCCCCCCATACACATGGGCATTGGAGCACTAAAGCTCCCACCCTGTGCAAACTGGCACTGCACCTCTACCTCACCCTGCAGCACAACAAGGTTGCTGGTCTCCTCCATGAACCATCTGGGGTCCTTGGTGGTCGGGGTGCGGGCAATGATGAGGCCATAGGACTCCCATGCCAGCTCTTAGGATCCACCCCCCCATGGCTGTCTCTGTGCTACTAGGCCTGGGCAGCTGCCTGCAGCACCCAGTGCAGGTGCACAGTGCAAGACTAGCAAGTAGCGAGGCAATGCCCTACAGCACCTTCAGTCTGTGGGCACGCTGCTGGGGGTGGGATGCAGGCAGCAGGAGCTATCCCTGGTGGCTAAGAGCTGCCTGCAGCTGTGCTGGGTGCTGGTAGGCCTGGCAGGATCCTGTAGCACCCTGGATGATACAGGCCTGGCAGATGCATGGCACTGCAGTGCTAGGCAGTAGCGCTGGGCTGCAGGCAGGGTAGTGTAGCTGGCCTATGGCCTACCCAGGTGGACACAGGAGCCTGGAGTGGCTTCAGATTCCCTGCACATGTTCCCCAAGGCTCAAAATGCTTTCAAGCTCATAAGGGCCTGAGGCTAGGGTTGCCATAGAGGTAGTCCAGTCCTGGGGCAGGAGAAGCTCCCAGGCCTAGAGCCCTGGGGCTGGCCTCAGGATGGCCCCCAAGTGGCAGGGCTGCCCAGAAGCAAATTTGCTTTCAGTTGTCATCTACATGTGCATTACTGCTCAGTAACTAATCACAAGTAAATTTGCTACTTGAATTTGCAGGTAGCAAATTTACTCACAAGTAGCATCATCTACTTTGCAGTAAGCATGCTCACTTGTAGATGCATGTGCTTACTGTGCAGTAAACTATGCTACTGCACAGTAAAGCATCTCATGTAGAAGTGCTCAATGCATTGTTAAGTACAGTGTCAAGCTTTTAGTGTGACAACTTCTGAACCATACAGGAGCACAATATTCTGCTGGGATATATACCATTGCAAGTATGGTGGCTCTTAGCATGTTGAAGTTGGTGCCCCACATTAGGCTGGATAAACATCTTAAGGAAGCTACCCCTGCAGAGACTTTAATGCTAACCTCCTGAATGTGATGTGTACAGGTGAGGGAATGGTCTAGTGTGACTTCTAGGTAGGTTGGGCTATGTTCATGCAGAAGGATATTGTTACATACTTTGATATTCAGAGTGATCTTGGCTTGACAGTTGTCCAGGTGGAAGAGTGACGATACTGACTGTAGTTCTTTTTACAATTGTAGGGTCATTGCATTGCTTGATGATATTAAAGGTCTGTTCACACTGCTCGTCCCAACATGGCACATAATGGCTTCTATAGCCTCTAAGTACACAGAGTTTGGCTATTTCAATTAGGCTGTTTGTAAATGTATTGTAGCCTTGATCAGTTTTGGTTTCTGATGGATCTTCTAATTGATTTACTCTCTTGTTGGTCAGCCTTTGATATTTCTGCAAATCTGCCTTTCAAAAGTTCCATCTTGGAGCTGGTCTGGATGATGTGGACTGAAAAGTCCTATAGTCAATGCTAATGAGTGAGGATCTGTGCTGAGATGATAGAAACTTGTCAAGTACTTTTCTTATCAGTGTTTTACTCACCCTTCCAGCAGGCAAAATCTGGGCTTGTCTGAATGTTCCAACATCCGGAGTGAAAGATACACGGCTTCTTTGGGTCATATATGAGGATTATATCATTCAGACTTGCCCAGAGACAAGATTTTTGCTGTTTCTACTGTTAATGAAGTATCCCCAAACTTGATGTTGACAGTTGAGCTCACCTACATATAAGGTTGTTTAGTCATAAATAGGCAGGAATATGAATAACAACACAGCAGAAGGTGGCTTGCATATGTTGACAAAGATTATATTATTGTCCTGAGTGGCACTCTGTTCCATTGCACTCTGGGAGGTATGTCCCTAGGTAATGTATGGCAGGTAATTTCTGGTGAAAGTAGCAAGACCATGGATCCTGCTGGCTACAGATTTTGCAAGGCTCTGGCCTGAGAGCTTCATCTTCCACAGGTGCTCTTTGTGCATTTCTCATAGGACTGCATGGTGGTTTAATTTCCCTCGTAATGCGTTCTAGTATTGATTGCTTGAGTGAAGTATAGCCTTCAAAATTCAGTTGGCAAGCAGTCAAGCTTTCCCCTCATAGGACGCGTCCAGATATGCATGGACATTTGGCTCCCTGGGGACAACTAGTAGTGGCGCACCTTGCACCACTGCTACTTTTCCTTGGGGAACACCTGTGCCATTCATGTGGTGGTGCATGCACGTTACCCTGGGTAGGATAAGGGAGACTGGGGCCAGCACTGGGATGACTCCAGCAGCCTTACTTGGGGTCCTGAGGCCCTCCTGGGGCTGCAGCAGCTGTGATCCTACTGTGCAGAGCCTGGCTGGCAGTGGAGCACAGCTCTGGCAGGCTAGGCTCTGGCTTTGGGCTGCAAATGCTGCCACCACGTGCTCCACTCCACCTTCTTTCTCCATGGTTTTTTTGACTCCTGGATATCCAGGGGTCAAAAACACCCTTGCAGCATGGAGAACAGTGGAATATGTGGTATGTGATGCTGCAGATTTGTCTGCGCCACCACATACCACATGGCTATGCTTGTCTGGAAGTGGCCATAAATAGGAAAGTTTGCTCTGGCTCATCCTGTAGTTAGTATATCCAGATTGAAAAGTACAGTGTATCAAAATTGGAAAAACTAAAAGTCTGATTGCCTTGGTAGTGATGTTTAGTTTCCCTGTACAGCTACTCATGGGACAGACCATGAGAAGGTAATCACTGTTGTCCCCATTAAAGAGATTATTAATCCTTAACATATTATTCTTCACAGCATGTGCTAACTTTTAACGCAGCCTAACATTCCTTAGAGTTAACAAATGCTAATTATAACATGTAACTGCAATTATAAGATAGCAACCCTAAAAATCATGTATGCAGGCACTGCTAGAGAACAAGGCAGAAAAACTAAGTAGGTTTAGCAGTAGCTGCTTCTGCTGCTTTGCTATCTGGTAAGGCAAGGGTGAAGAAAAACTTGGAAATTTAACCAGGAGGAGGTAATGTGTTGACAGTAAGGGACAAACTAACATTCAAGTCTTAACTCTTCCAGTGGTTGATATTAGAGCTCTCTATATGGACCAGAAAAAAACATCATTTTACAGACTGAGTAACTGCTCTTGGTAGAGCCGGGGACAAAACCCAGAGGAAAGATGCTATGCTGCATTTCTCAAGAAGCACAGCAAAGCGTGTGTAAGCCAAAGGCCACTTTAAATAATATGCAGCTCTTGCCTTTCTCTAAATGTCATTGGATTGAAGTTTAGAATTTATCTTTGAATGTAAAATATCTTGATTCAAGACCCATTAATTTAGTAATACTGTCTTTTAGAATGCACAGGCCAGATCTATTAAATATATATTTATTTTTAGTGTGAAAAGCCCTGGCCATAGATGCAGTTGAGTGCACCTCTGAGATACAGTCTTGGGTGCTATTGCACTTTCAGGGGTGCCTTTTTTCAGCTTCAAACCCCTCCCAGCCACATGCTGCTTGACCACTAAGAACAGACTAAGATGCTCCAAAGGTTACCACCCTGACGTATAGCACCTCTGTTATACCTGTCTCACCTAGGCTTTAAGGCCTTAAAGACTTAACAGAGGGGATTTTCACACCTGGAAAAATCACATCCTTGCTTGCTCATATGCTCAGAAAAGATGGATCTTCCAGTCCAAAAAAAGGTTTGCCTGTATTGTCAAGTGCTTTGGAATCAGTTATCACTGACAAAGAGTAGGTACAAAGATAACAGAAGGATTTATTATAAAAACAAGAACAAGCACAAGAAATCAGTAAACTTATGCTGAGATACAGAGAGAGATATCAGAATAATAAAAAAAGAAAATATCAGAACAATAGCCCCCTTTTTCCTTGCAACTTTCCCAGCAGAGCTGTAAGACATTCTCAGACAGTGATTTTAGTGGTGTACAATTGTTAGGATGGGGCATGTTCAAAGGAATGTTCAGTCTTTGTGAGTCTGTGCTCTGTCACCTCGGTTTTACTTCTGATAGGTGATCTTGGCCATCAGTCTTCATATTACAGATTATCCATGATGTACTCAACCTAGATGTCTCTCAACTTTTGGATGGATACCAGGAGGCACTTCATCAGTTTCAAATAGTGCCAGGGCAGTCAGTGCTCCTGGTGCTTGGGTTCCATGTTCCAAATGCTCCAAAAATCAACACCTGCATCATCTTATCCCTTCCCCCTCAGGTTATAAACCAGCGGCCTGTACAAGAATAGCTTTCACTCCCAGCCTTCAGTGAAAACCTGCCACTGGCTTTTTGAATGGGATGGTTACTTCAATCATTAAAAGCTTTTTACTGTCATCAGTGTCCAGATGCAGCTACCTGTTGCAGGCTACAATGACATGTTTCACAGCTACTGTCCCCCAAGTGATGCTGAGATGGCTTTCATGAGCTGGTCCTGTATGCCATTGTGGTAGAGTTGTCAGGCTGTCACGTGGAGCTTATAGTTTCGCTTTTGAAGTTGTACCTCCTGCATCTCTTGTCTTGGTTTCCATAGCAGACAGTGCCGTTTAGCAGAAAGCAGCTGAGATGGGCCTGATGGATGAAGCACCAGTTTGTGAAGCACACGAACTTCCTCTGAGACATGAAGTGGTTGCTGGCTTTTCATCTTGAGGTGGCCTCAAATACTTTGCCCTGGTCAGATTTTTCCTTCAGTTCACCAGTGTAGCTGCCTGCATGGCATCCTTCAGGAAACTCTCCATGCAGGTCCTGACATGGGCAGTGTTGGTGATACTATTGATGTTTGGGGCTGGGAGGAACAAGACCCACAACTCCTGACAATTCTTACACCATGTCCAGTAGCAGCCAGTGCATTTCCTGAGGCACTGTGTGGTGCTGTAGGCATGTCTCCTTTTTTGCGAGGCATCCTGGGGAGTGCTATGTCTCTCAGGACAATTGAGATGCATGGGAAAAGAAAGATATTTAGATCACCAGCCTTCCGCCAAGGACTAGCAGGGAGAAGTCAAGTCTGTGAGCATCAGTCCAACAGGTGATGAGATCTTTTTCCCTTGTTATTGTTCCTTGTTATTTCTTCTGATAGATGTTGTTTTACACTGCTGTTTATTAGGGCTGTGCGAAGGAGGTCCTATGTGATTCAGATTCAGGCTGAATCAGGGACAGTGATTCAAGTAATTGATTCGGATCACTGTCCCTGATTTGATTCAGCCAAATCCAAATCCAAATCAAAAGATTCAATGCTGATTCAGAGAATCAGTGACTCAGACATGGACACAGCTTTAAAAGTTTTTTCTACATACCTTGAGGTAGCAGGTGTGGCTTGTGCACGCTGCGATACTGGGGCACATGAAGCATCCCACAGGAGTGTGAGGGGCCCTCCATGTGCTCAGCGGTGAACCCAGAAGTGGCCTGAAAGTACTTCTGGGTCTTCTGAGGAGCATGCTGACCCTGCCTGTCCCTTCCCCCCCATGCCTCCCTGGCTCAGCAATCAGCCACAGGGGGACCCCAAGTGCCCCCCCCCCCGGACCCAGAAGGCACCTGTCACTGAGTTCGGGGGTGTGGGGGGGCCCTCCGCACATTCGCTGGCAGACCCGGAAGTGGACCAGAAGTGCTTCTGGTCCACTTCTGGGTCTGCAGATGAGTGCACTGGGGAGCACCCTGTGATTCTGTAAGACACTCCATGCACCGCAGCATCACAGCACTCACAAGCCCCTGCTACCTAGAGGTATGTAAAAAAAACATTTAAAGCTGTCTCAGTGTCTGAATCTCCAAATCTTTCCAAATCTCTCCAAATTAATTCGGAGGGTTCCTGTTCAATTCAGAGAGAGTAAAGGGTCCTCTGATTCAATTCAGATTCTTTGATTTGGCCACTGAATCAGGCTGAATCTCTGCCAAATCAAATCAGGGACTGAAGCTTCACACAGCCCTACTATTTATTTCTTGTTATTGTTCCTTGTTAATTTTTCCTATCCTGTGTTTTTTGTACTTAAATTTTAGCATAGTTTATAAACCATGTTGTAATCCAATATCCTAATAGTTCTTCTTCTAAGTTTCCCCACTCTGAAAGTTATCTTTCAAGGAGGTATTATTGTAGACATTCTTCAAATGTAAATTTGTCATTGTCTAGAAGGGCCTGTCTGATGAATAAACAATTCATTCCATGTCCTAAATCTCAGTGACTGCCTCTTCCATGTGTGAATAGATGTGGAATACGTAAGTTAATCACTTCCCTACTAAAACTTTATTGGCTCAGATATAAAGATAAACAAAAATATTTTTATATCAAATACCACAATTCATACAAACATAAGGACAATAAGGTTAAATACAACTTGACACTACCTATCTCTAGCGATTACACCTACCATATCAATAAAACAAATTCAAGAAAACAAGCATGACACCTTACAAATCCCCTAGACCAGAGTGGGGTTCATGACAGAGAGCATTACAATAGTGTCCAAATACTTATTTATCCTCACAATACAGCTGTAAAAAAGGGAAATGCTATTATCTTTACTATTATCCTGAGACACTGAGGTCACACAGGGAGTACTGGGCAGATCAGGAAATTAACTGCATTTTCCTCAGTCCTGTTAGCTTTCTGTCCAGTGCATCACCTTCCTTAAATATATGGATTCAGTTATACTGATTGAATCCTGCTGATGAGCTATTCAAAGGTTTACTCATATGGTTTCATGTAAAAGAATTTCTATTTTTTCAGATTGTATTTTTTAAAGTAACTAGGAAATATTAAAGAAGTACTACTAAGAAGAGAAACATTATCTTATGTGTGTGGCACCAGACTGGAATTGAGAGGGACTGGGATCTGTCATAGTTTCTTAGCTGCTGCTATAATATTGAGTATGTGTAAGCTAAATTTGCTACAAGAATTAGGGTTCCTCTTAATTTCTTATACAGTATTGTGGTTAGGCAGATGGTGTGCTATGATCACTTCTTTTCAGGATGATCAGGATATTCACATAGTTACTTTCTGGTCCCCTCTTTTTTTTTGGAATTCCCCATTGTATTCCATTTTATACTTTGACCTTACATTTTCACCAGGATAATCAGTGTTTTCCAGGTAGGTTCTAGGAGTCTAAAAGTATTCACTCAATTTCTCCCAGAGGGAACATATCTAAAAGATCTCTTTGAGAGAGTCACACTGGTTAAAATGAGCACTTGTGGCTTCAGCTTGACTCCTCCATGATCAGGAGAGCTGGGGAAATTGAGGGGATTTCACAGCAGCTGTACTCCTCCTCATCTTGGAAGAGCTGAGCTGTCACTGCCCCCAGGCTTCCGAGACTATGAACACACTGTTCATACCCTAAGATTGTTGATTGTTGCTCTCACTGCTCTGTGTTTGCCCAGTGCCTGTTACACAGTGACTGAGCTTCTACACATAGCCCCAATACCAACTAAAAGCAAAGCAAACAAAATTAATATTCAGGGACATTCAGCAGGCATGAAGCCTGTGCTACTAAACCCCATGCAAACATAGACACAGACAAGACATGATTCCTGCCACAAAAAGCTTGTAATCTAACTTTGTCAAAATGAGAAATTGTTAAAGGGGCTCAATGAGATCAAAGCATGTTAGTAATTTTCTCCTCTGTAGCATAGACAGAAGTTACAGAAGACACTATGTTTCAAAACATCTTCATCTGACCCCTCCTGCAATTTTTACATGATCAGCCATTTTTGAAGCTGTCTGCAGCTATGCACTTATGTTTGGTTACGGCTATAAACTGCTTTCTGTGGCCAGATTGGTTGAGAATTGTCACTTCTATCTGCCCTCCCAATGGGTATATTGGAATGATTTGGAATACAGAAACATTCTGGCAGTAGTTTAGTCTGTAGCCACAAGATTTTTGCTTGAGAGATTTATAGTCTCTCTGCTTTTGAGTTATTGGCCCATTCCTCCTTACTCTGTTTTTATTAGATAACTACAACAGAGTTGTTCCTGATTAACAGATGACCAAAGACTTAAGTCCTAGGTTTTTGGTTTCTTTAATGAAACACCTTCTTAATTGTTCCTGGTAACTTTTTCCAATTCTGTTTTCTTTGTACTTGCTAAATTTTAGAATATAAAACATATTTTAAAAAGCAAACTTCTACTTCTGTCTTTTTCTTTAATATGATTGAAAATCTTTTTGTTCATTCCTATTTTCCATTTTTAGATACTTTTAATTTTATATTATTTTTTCTACCTTGCTTTTTAAACAGCAAAGTTGGGAGAAAATATTTTACCAAGGTTTGAAGTCCTGTAAAATATTATGAGATAAATTACTTCCTGCTGTAATATCACTGTATTCACTGGAGATATGCCAATGGTTAATTTGGCTACTTGGGTTCAAATATTTGGCATAGGAGACAATTAATAATAGTATTTACAGGACTCTATAACTCTCTTAAACCTCTTTACTATATTGTTTATATATCTCAAACTTTATTATTGTTCATAAGAGAGAGTTCATTGGAGGCATACTTCATAATTCTTGAAATCCTATAATATATGGATTAATATATAATAACAAAATGGTACTGCTTACTAGATATCTATCGTAAGCACACTGATTTGTTTTCTTTTTAGCCTTTAGCATTATAGTTAATGTTTACATTTACTTGAAATAGCTAAAAAGGTTAAGTATTTTTTAACCTTATGCTAACAAAATGTACTCATGTTTATAATCTCTGGAAAAAACTGCTTCCTATTGAGTAGTTTGAATACCAAATGACTATAGAACCCTAATGAGCACAGTTAAATATATTTCTATTTAATGCTTTTTTTCCCTTGTAAATTAACCTTTAAAAATAAAATGGCCTCAAGAAATGAGAAGATTTTTTTCTTGGCTATAACTATGGGGTTTCCTTTCCTTAGCTAAGTATCAGTACCAGTAGATGGATAAAATGGAGTATTTGTTTCCTCCCATTCATTCAATGCTAAAATTTGACTAGTTAGATACAGTTATACAATGGTGGGTGAAGCTATCATAACACTGTATTTTTCAATATCATCATAATCAATCAAATATAAATTGTTGTATAGCAAGAAAAATCTGTTTGGATCTAAGAATAAATTACTAATCTTTCCTTACTGAATACCATAATGTTATTTATTAAGTATATGAATTTATGCAAAATGCTTATATAATTACTTCATAATAAATTTAATTTAGTAGCAAGTCATTTTGTGAATCCTAATGAACCTGCCTACAGTTTTTTTCTTTTCAAACAGCCTATCTTGAATTTATATTTAAGAAAAGTTATAATATTACATGGGGGATTATGAAATACTATAATGAGTGATAATTTGTGGTAAATTTTGCTGTCTTAATTCATTCCAGTCACCACTCTGTGCCAATTAAGAATATACTATGAGCCTTCTTATTTTAAAGTTCAAAGGCAATCCAATTTTAGTCAATTTCAGTCTTGGATTAATCACAGATATTTTTAAGCACTATAAAGAATTTGTGTCAAATTCTATAACCTTGATCTTATAATCAGTGTCATATCATCCTGCATTTAAGTACCAGATGTCAATTTGCAATTTATACATTTAAATAATATACTAATTTGAAATAATACCTCATTAGAATTATAAAGAAAAGCATGTTTCTTTGGCATATTACTGTTGAATAATAAAAAGCAACTGACAAGTTATTAGGAAGATTTTTGACAGCATTTTTAATTAAAGCTATTTTTCTTAACACATTCAGTAGATCACGTACCTAAGTGCTCACATATTTGAGCATCTGAGCACCACAGTCAAATTTGTGTATTAAATCCAGGCAATTAGATGCAAAAATTTAGTTTGTAGCACATGATTTTCCCAGTTGGCCTGCTAACAACAGGCTTTATACGACCTCACAATATCTTAAGCTGTACTTAGGTACTTTATGTTGTATACCTAGTAAGTTCTTCACATTGTACCCAAATTCATCCATTAATGGTTTTTAGGACACAAAATTGGGAGAAAAAAGAGATAATTCCCTATAACAAAAGTAAGAGAACGTTATATTTTAAGGAGTCCTGGTAGAAAAGGTCCTATTTAGAAATAGACTGCCATATTTCTTTATTTTCAAGGGAATGTGAACTAAAGGCTATAAATCAGAGGCAGATGTGTGTGGGGGGTGCTTTGTGCAGTTGCTCTTCCCATTGGGTGTCTATATACATGCTTCAAGGTGGAGGGGGGTATTTTAATTACAGTCATTCCCGGAAAGCTGCTTTAATTAAAATACTATAGTGCCACATGTAGTAAGCATGCTGCATTTCAAAATGGCCTCAGGGATGCTTTAGCTAAAGCTCATTTGATGAGCTAAAGTTAAAGCATCCCTATGGCCATTTTGTAAGGTGGAATGTTTAACAAACATGATGGTGAGGCACAATGGAGTCTTCTAATTAGAATGCTCCAGCTCCAGTGTGTTCTACTTAGAACACACCAGAGCATGTGTATAGGTATCCTATGATTCCTCTTGATTATGATACCAAAATTTTCAAACCAAACTCCTGGGAGGGGAAGTAACATTTCTAATCAGGCAGCATCGAGGCAGTCCACTGACTTTATGGCCCATTATAATCTACCTGATCCCTGCTAAACTGTCTTCACTCCACAGCTATTAATGACCTTTTCTTATTTTGTAATGGTCTTGATTTTTCATTAATTAAGCTATCTTTTCTTCTGAAATTTTGCTTCAAAAAACTTTCCTAGTACTGTCACTCTTTTATTTAACAGTCCTGCAAAATATTTTTAGCTCTAGCTAAATACCTTAACTCAGGTGTGGATGTACTGGATGCACCGTCAAGATCAGGGGCAGATGACTATTTTGGGTGGAGGGCTGCTTACTGAATTTTGAGTATCTGTCAAGGGCCGCATGGGTATCCTCACCTCTTGAGAGTTGCCCTGCCCCTGGTTGCCATAATTGGATTGGAAGCCCTGTCCACAATCCCTGACCTTTGTCACTGGAAGTCTCTCCCCTTGCCCTGGATGTACTCCTTTTGGGAAGAAGGGTGCTGCAATCTTGAAAATGGAAAAAACCCCCAAAATTATATAAAAAAAAAACCAAAATGAAATTTAAAACATAAATATAACTTATTTTAATTTTATTTAAAAACATTTTGCACTGATTGATGTGTTTACATAGTGTATCTAGGGGTGACTGCATAATAGCTCAAAATTCAGTCCTACACTATTTGTATGTGGACAGTAAGGGTGTGTATGTCGTGCGGTGTGGTTGGGGAGTGTGTGTATGTGTGTGGTGGGGTGTGGGTATGATTGGTGGGTGTGGGGTATGTGGTTGGGGTGGGGGTTGTAGGAGGGTGTGAGGTTATGTTGGGTGGGGTGGGAGAGACAGAGAGATGGGGCCAGCCTGCCAACTCCACCACATTCAGCTCTAGAAAACTGTACACTAGCCTCATGTGATACAGTCAGGCAGACCCCACGGCTAGGCTCTGCACTCCTGCTGACCCATTCTGGTTCCCTGTTAGTGCCAGGGCACCTGCATAGG
>NW_017729030.1:2539553-2540525 GCF_001723915.1 Gavialis gangeticus | reverse complement strand
AGGGCGCCTGCACAGGTTCTGTGCCCCCCTGCCCCGCCATATCCCTAAATTCCCTCCTGCACACTTACTCACTGCTTCCTGTCGCTCACCATGACACTCACTGTGGACCCTGCCACTCCCCATGGTCCCTGCAACTCCCTGTAGCCCCCACTGCTCACCACACTGCTCCCCACAGCCCCCACTGCTTCCTGCAGTAACTCCCCATGGCCCCCATCACTTCCTGTACTGCTCCCTGCAGCCCCTGCTGCTTCCTGTGCCACTTCCTGCAGACCCCCCACTGCAGACACTTCCCTCCACCACACCCCCCACTGCTTCCCACTCTGGCTCCTTCCTGTGCTGGGAAGCACTACGGGGCTCCTGGCTACTGGGCTGTTCATAGTGGTTTCCCCCACTTCATCCGATCTTACCTTACTTTCCACTTGTCCAGAGGGAGGGGGGGAACTGCTGCAAACAGCCCAGCAGCTGGGAGCCCTGTGGTGCTTCCCAGACCAGGATGGAGTCAGAGTAGGAAGCAGCAGGCAGGGGGTCAGAGGGAAGCAGCTGCAGTGGGGTGGGGCATGGGAAGCAGCAGGAACTGCCCCCACCTCCAATTTATCTTACTTTCCACTCGGATGGAGGGAGAGGGGGAAAAAGCTCCAGGGTCATAAGGCCAGAAGCTTCCAGCTGGGGGCTGAGATAGGGAGGGGGCTGGAGGGCTGGGGGTGGGGTGGAGCTGGGCTGGCCTTGCTGCTCAGCCACAGGCTCCCACTGGGTGCTGCTGCTGCTAGCTGCCTGTCATCTTTGACAGGCAGCCAGGAGTGGATAAAAATTAATTTAATTTTACAGCCAGATCTGGCCTGCAGGCTGTATTTTGCCCACCTTTGGTCAAGATGTTCAAATAGTCTCAATTTTCTTATACAAATCTGACATATTTAAATGATAAAGGTCAAAGGGCTCATAAAACTATTTCTTTTGAGTATTTATACCTAGTTT
>NW_017729030.1:2530974-2534553 GCF_001723915.1 Gavialis gangeticus | reverse complement strand
CTCGATTTTCTTATACAAATCTGACATATTTAAATGATAAAGGTCAAAGGGCTCATAAAACTATTTCTTTTGAGTATTTATACCTAGTTTGCTGTTTTTTAACTTTATATTTAGTCTAGCAAATCAGTGCACATTCTTAAAAAGTTATATTTGTTTTTGCTACATCCCTACCATATTAGTAGAGCTTCTAGTTTCTCTTTAAATGGAACTCCTAAACTGGAGAAAAACAGGTATTATGTTATATGTGATGATGTGTCCTAGTATCTGTACCCCACTTTTCAAAATCCTAGATCTGCTTATGTATACAATTGACTAAAAACAAAAAAAAACAACTCATCCCAGCAATAGTCCATACACCCATAAAGCAAAACAGAAAGAAAAGGGATGATACTCCAGACTGCCCAGATAGTACTGGAGTTTAGCATTCCTGTGACAGACACATAAGACTTTCCCTTGCTTTCATGGAAATCAATAGAGTCAGGTTCAGTTTAGTATGACTATGTGCAAGAAATTAGAGAAATAGGTTTATCATCCCTTTGGAATTATTCTTATGATCTCCATTATTGTTTCAGTGTGCCCTTCTGAACAGTCAGAAAGGCACAACATCTCTTAATATTCAAAACTTATCTTTGCAGTCAAGAGGTTTTAAAAAATCCTTTTTTAAATCCCCTAAAATATTGTCAAGAGACAATAACACTACAGTGATTAGTTTCTGACTTCATATGCATTTTGTTGTAAATGGCTTTGCATTATATTAAGCAAAAATGTAACCATTTCTGCTAAAAAATTATCTGAATTTTGATTTAATAAATACTATTCTAACTTCTGCTTGTCTTGTACACTGAGCACTGGACCAAAGAGTCTGTCAAGCAACAGATCAATTACAAAACTGAAACCTACAAATTATTGTTGGAGGTTATGTGATGAAGGAAGTTACAATGATTTGGACACGTCACGAGAAGACTGGATACCCTTGCCAACACCATAATGCGGGGCATTGTGGAGGTAAAGAGAAAAACAGGTAGACCCAAGAAGAGCTGGGGAACCAATAACAAGGACTGGACAGGACTTGAGTGGAGTAATGCTGTTATAGTGTCTAAGGTGCCTCCAGAGTTGCAGTGGCCTTGGAACTGACTTGACTATTTTGACCCTCAGACTATCACCATGTCTACTCATCTGCACTGGCTTATTTCATTCACATTACAACAACACCAAACAGTGTAAATCCACTGAAAGTGGTAGCTGTCACCAAGCAGCCCCTAACACAGGGAGAGACATAGATATTATGTGTGAGCTCTCCACATGCAAAGTTCATGGATCAGATAGAGAGTAAGGAAGAGGGAGTTTAACTCTACAGCTGAGTGTAGCCCCGGGAATGAGGGGAGGGGTCCCTTGGGTTCTGATCCTAGTGGTCAGCACCATTTATACATTTCATATTAGACAGACAAAGAAAAAAGTTACCTTGACAGCAAAGAGTAAAGCACATGTCTTTTCCCTCTTAGGGAAAGAGCCTGACTTCCTTTATTTTTCTCCTTCTCATGACTGTTGGCCTCATGACTGTTGTGCTCTTGACTGCTCTCTGGCCCAGCTTCAATAGGAAAGTATACTTCATCCAGCCTTATAACTTGGTGGATAGGAATCTCACCTTGGAAATGAAAAATGTGTGCTTCAGTCCACCAAAGTTAAGCAGGGCTTAGAATCCAGGCCTCCCAATTCTTTGGCAAATGGTCCAAAATAACATTTCCCCAGCTCCCTGGAGTGCCTCAATATCTTTTCAAGGGTGCCATAGGTACCATGGAATGCTAGTACTGTTAAGTGTGCAAACATGATTGACAAGATAAACACAGAGATTTCAAATAGAAATACAGTGTCAAATGCATTATGGCCTGTTGTTGTGTTCCTGAGTTCTTTAAACAGAAAAATTGATCTACTATTTTTCTGGTCAAAATGAGTGACAAAAGTGTTGGCATTTATGGAGGGATATCTTGAGTCTAACAAGGGGGACCTTGATGAGTCTAAACAAGTTTTAGAACCACAGATCTAAGCACTAGGCTGTTAAGCAAAAGGTGACTAGACTTTGGGCATGTCTACACATGCAATTAATACAACTGAATATATTCTGGCTCTAACTGTGCTGGAGTAAACTAATCACAACATGACCACATAAATGTTTATGCACAGTAATTTACTGCAATGCTGGATAACACTTGTATCTGATGGGACTATCTGGCAGCACAGTATAGTAGTGTACTGCGTCTAATTGCTGCACACTTGTAGATGGTGATGCTTTACTGCAAATTAGTCTGTTGTGCAGTAAAGTGCTTCATATAGATGTGCCCTTTGAGAGTAAATGGGTAGGCAGATTACTGAATTTTGTATTTAAATCAGTGCCACCAGTATCAATTAGGTGTTTGGAGGGCCTACCATATTAAGGACTTAGAATAAGCTGGGGCATTTTCCAGCTTGGATCAGGATCACAATGGAGCTAAGACAGGAGAGGCACTCATATTTTTATTTGGATCTCTTCTGTGCATAAACTAAAGCCTACAGCAAGATGCTTATGTGACCAACTGGTTTTGTTGGCAAAAGAGCAAAGTTGAAATGCCTAGAGATCTATTTTTAAGCCAAAATGGAGGTACCTGGTAATTTCAGGCACCTGAGCAGTTTGTGGCCTCCAAAGTGGGGTTGATCTGCATTTTTCTGAGCCAGCAAAGGTCTATTCTGCAGACTTAGTATGCTAGGCAGCAATACCCTCAGACACAGGGTGGTGTTTGTAGGTTGTCTCTTGAAATGGAAGCAGTGTAGCTTCATTTACATGGCAGGTGGGCTTGTTAACACATAGGCAGGCTAAAGAACACCATCTCTCAGCAGTGTTATTTAGCTCACTCTCAGCTTTTTACAGGCACAGCTATGCTGTGTATATATAGGTATATGACTTTCAGGATAGCACTGCCTAGCATGGTAAATTTTCTGCATAGTCATTGCTCCTAGACACTTAGAAAAAGAATTGGGATATAGCCCTATATCATTTACAGAAATAAGCAGTGTGTTTAAAGTAAAAAGATATACAAAATAATAGTAAGTACCAGTCTCTCTGCACAGGAAATATACTAGTTCAGAGCATCATAATACATTTGTAAGCTTGTGAGTTTGTAAAATTAGAAATGAAATATATAATTTCAATGTAGTGATTTATTCTAGTAATGTATCTAAACTTGGATTTTGTTTAATTCTTTAATTCTAAGAAGTAGTTTGAATCATCTCAGAAAACCTTCTTGAACATGCTGGTCTTTTGCATTGAAATCCTTAATGTGATTGACACCTCAAACGAGCATATATAATAACAGCTGATTATATATATTACTAATTTACTTATAATATGCCATTTAAAAGATAATTACATTTTATTACTTTAACTTTCAAATTCAGCAGGAAAAAGATTCCCTCACTGAAACTCACAAATTAAAATTCTTTTTAAAAAAAATCACAAAAGCTGCAGGTTTTATAATAGCTAAAAAATACTGTATGAATAAAGCTGTAATTTTACTCTGAAGTATAATGCCAGGCTTACTGGCTTGG
>NW_017729030.1:2524481-2525974 GCF_001723915.1 Gavialis gangeticus | reverse complement strand
ACATTTTATTACTTTAACTTTCAAATTCAGCAGGAAAAAGATTCCCTCACTGAAACTCACAAATTAAAATTCTTTTTAAAAAAAATCACAAAAGCTGCAGGTTTTATAATAGCTAAAAAATACTGTATGAATAAAGCTGTAATTTTACTCTGAAGTATAATGCCAGGCTTACTGGCTTGGATTGTCTAATGTCTAACAGTTGGCAAACCAAATGATAAGTAAGTTAAAACTGTGAATAAAATAAGTAAATATTTTAGTAATAAGAAGTAAATGCCAGTCTCATTTCCTTGTTTTAAGTCTGTTGCATATTTTTAACAATAATTTCTTAAAGCAAAACTATGCAACCTGATTTTCAAAGAAATTGAGAATTCACGATTCCTTGTGAAGTCTGAAAAATGAGAACAAAGCTTTGTCTTTCCTCATGTTAGTTTTCTATATTTTAAACTTCATCATAATTTGAATCCTTTGTTGTAGCAGGACTTTGCAAGGGTCCCAAGAATTTAAAGTAGATGTATATTTATTTTACTTAGGAGTCTAATGATAGGCAAGCCTCAGACCCATTCCTCCCCTGCCTTCTCCATGTATCTCAGATCTGAGCTGGAGAAAATCAGTACAGGTAACAGGCTATTTTCCATGCCATTTACTCTTTGGATTTTCTGAGGGTGCTGCTCACAAAGGTTCCATTCAGACTCTGCTAGGATGATTAGATCTGGAGTCCTCTGGACACTTCCTATAGGGTACTAGAAATGTGACCTACCCCACATCTGACCATTAACCTGTTGCTCAGCAATTTTTTTAAATCAATAATTTCTTTGCCACCTATGGCATTGCTAGGTAATTCTCTTATCTTCAGAATTTGAGGTCCTTTGGGCACAGATTTGGGGTCTTAGTATTTATGCTGATTCAGCTATGCAAAAGGGTTGAAAACTCACCTAGTATGTTTGCAGAATGCTGCTGCAGTTACCAGCTGTTCTAAGGTCCCTTTGGGGGATAATGTAGGGAGTCATAAATTAGACTTTCTTTAAGGAACAGCACTGGCTACCATCTGTCTTCAGATACACGGAGAGCTATTTCTTTCCACAATTTGACTAGGCCAAAGGAAAGGGGCCTTTGTTCAATACAGCACTCAGAGCTTTGTCATGACTCAAAAGGTAATCAATAATAAAAACAAAGAGCAAGAAATATCCAAGAAGCCTGTTTTTGCAATGTATCTGAAAAAACTAGGAAAGCTTTTTTACTTTAATAATTTTAATTTAATCTGTCTGAATGGATTAGCAGGTACAATCACAATCATGTATCACTGAAGATCTCCTTTCCCTAATATGTTTCAAAGAACATTGCTGTAAAGTGTTGCTACTGTATAATGTCTTTTCCATCATTTGTACAAAGTTGCTATTCTAACTGGAGCTGGACCAAACAACACCCACAACTACAGCCCAACCCAGACCAATGAGCATAGCGAATAAACAGGTAAGAGATAGGGGCCAGGGTAA
>NW_017729030.1:2519851-2524470 GCF_001723915.1 Gavialis gangeticus | reverse complement strand
TCAGGTCCCTTCTGACCCTAGAATCTATGAAACTATGAAATGCTGAATAAAAATTGAGAAGAAACTAAGATTGACAATGGAAGAAGAAATTATTTCTATGCTAATTTGAAAATACTGGTAATCAAGGAAGGCTCCAAATGCACAGTAAACAAGGCAGAAAATGGAGTTACAGATTGTTAAAAACTATTGAGAAGCATCAAGTAGTAACTTAGTTCTACATTTAGCTTTGTCAGCTAAAAATTCAGCACCATTATAGCATGGGTTGTGAGACAGAAAGTTTATGGAAGACTTCTTTTTCCTATCAAAAAAGAGAAGGCCAGCATGACAGTCTTGCATACAGATTAGGAACCAAAGGTGTAACAAAAACATTTTTAGAGAATAGAAACTTATTTTAAAGAAGAGTAGAAAAAAAGATATTGATAAAGAGATAGAAGTCAATAGTGAGAGCAAATGGCTAGAATTTTAAAGTAAGCTGTGACTGAGATGTCTGGATTCAGAATGGGTACATTTCCAAAGGAAAAAAAAAGTTGCTTTTTGTAGGTTATCCTTTATGTGAAAATCCAAATATATGGTATGGTACAGCTCATCCATGACTTATGCATACCCACGTAAATCAGTACCTATACATGTTGAAAAATTTCATATATACCTGATACTTTATGGAAAATGAGATGTTAGCTTTTCTTTTTAATATATAACTGAATCTACTTCCATTGTTGCAAATAGTTCAATCTCCTAAATGGTTACTGGAGTTGTGAGCTCAAATCTAACTTCACTTTACATTGGTAAGTGGCATTTTTAACCATTTACATAGATTTTGTTGTATTCAATTTCCCTGCATCCCAAGAAGAGGACATGCAACCCCATGTAAGTTTGAAAAAAAAAAGAAGGCACCACCTTAGTGTACATACAAGCATTGGAATCAACCACTTGAAGTTTGGCAGTTTATCATTAGCTTTGTTACATATTATACTTAAGCTTCTCAAATGTTGATTGGTTTTAGTGTTAGCTTGTATTTGAAGTTTAAAGTCACACATTTAGGCTAAAAATCTTCTCTGAATGTCCCCAACCTGCACAGCTATGACTTGCCACTAGAGGACTAGTATAGCAGGGTGAATGGCTCAGGGTGTTGGAAGGGGACTGCCTGCCTGCCTAGGAGCACTGGGCCAATTGATAGGGATGATTGGATGGCCCAGAAGAATTTAAAAGCTCCAAAGAAAGGGCCCTGAAGGAGAGAGGGAAGGCTGAGGAAGCTGCACAGAGCTGGGATTACTTTCTCAGGGTTTGGGAAAAGACCTCAAGGTTTGGTTTATTTGTTTATTGTTTAAGTACTTGCTTGTTTTCTGGTTTATGTAATTTCTGGTGGGGACACTTTTGTCCTAAGGAAAATATAAATTGTGCAGTGAAAAGTGACAACCTACTACAGCTTGTTAGCAGGGATCTGACTAGGAGCTACAGCTGTGAGTTGCCACTGATGAGCCAGAACAGGCTTCTATCTCTGCTTTAAATATGGGTGGGTTGGGGAGATGGGTTGGTGGGGATGGGAGCATGAAGTTGGAAGGAGGAGAGTTTTAATGATGGGAACTGGGTAGTGGAATGGAAGGTGGAGAGGCAGTGGGTGGGAATGGTGGCTGGAGGCTGGGTGGATAAATTCAGGAAATCAGTCACTAAAGTCACTAAAGCAGTGGTTCCCAACCTTTTTTTTTGTGCTGACCTTCTCCTGGGAGCAAGAGGGTGGCAGTGGCTGCAGCGGTGGCCTGGGGGTGGGGGAACTTCTGGTACACAGCATGGCTCATCTTTTGTGTGTGATGCCATGAGCATTGACTCCACAACCCTCATTTGGGTTATGACCCAATATTGGGAACCACTGCTCTAAAGGATAAAATAAAAATAAGTTAAAAAAAAAATAATTAAAAAATATATAAGGAGCAGGTAAGTTAAAGAAAGTTGTATATTTTAATAAATTGGGATTGAGATTTGGTATCCCCAGCTCATGGGGATCCTCATCTGGCCACTTACCTTGCTCCCCAGTTTACCCCCCTAGCTCTCCGTCCCAAACCAGTGTTCCCCTGTGAGCTTCCTAGCCAGTTCACCTCTGCCCCCACCCCCTCCTGCGCGAGGTGGGAGGGGGAGTTGGCTTGGTGCTAGTAAATTCAGGGGGTGGAAAGCTTGTCCACACAGAAGAGGATGGTGGTGGGGTGGTAACTCATTCATGGAACATTAGCTATTAACATGGATAAAGGTAACCCTGCTCTGGAATGGTGTAACTTTAAGATACCTAAAGGGCACTTAAAACTACTTTTTACATCTTAATGTGTGAACAGTACAGGAGTTAAGAGCTCCCTGAGGTGCCTAAAATTAATGCATAGCAAAGCCCTTAAGCTGTATGAAACTCAACAGGGTTAAGCCTGTACACGTGTTCAAAAAGCTATCTGCATGCTCTGCAGACATCCTGCAATGATGAAAGCACCAGCCAGGGAAACACAGAGTGCACATCCATCCCAGCATACTTTGTATGCCCCCCTGTCTCCCTGGAGACAGATGGCAGCAGCCTAGGGCACAGGTCAGGCTGTAGAAAGTGGGAGCATGCTTTCCCTCCCTACACTATTTCCTCCCTTCCTTAAAATTGTCAGGCTGTCAGCAGACAAACAGTAGGCCTTCTGTTCTCTCAAACCTGTCAGTTTTCTCTCCAGCAGCCCAATGGATCCTTACCCCTCTTGTACTCCAATGCAATCTAGTGCAGGTCAGTAAAAAATATTCCTGCATCAGCTCTCCAGCCCTTCAGGTAATGTCTGAATGGTGGGGTGGGTCTGGGACTGGAGGCTGAGAAGGTGTGGGGGACGCTGTGTCAGGCTGGGCTGCATCTGAGTGGCAGGGGGTTGCAGTTAAGGAGTCTCAATAAGGGTGGGATCCATGAAGTTTAGCTATATGAGGGGGTTGAGCATGATGGATCTAGGTCCACCAAAACTTGCCCCTTCCCATACCTAAAAAGTGTGGATCCTGTTCCTTCTGGTATCCATGACCTCTAACCTATCCTTTTCTATGTACATGGCCCCATACTTTAAGGAAATGTCTTGTGGGGGATAGGTAGGGGTAGCAAGGGAGATCAGGCCATATCCATACAGAAGGATGCATGTTGGGAGCCTTCAGTATTTTCATGGAACAGCTGGATTGGTCAGCGTCTGTACAAGAGAGTGTACAGAGTTCAGCTCAAGTCAGAGATTTTTCTCTGGAGGGGTGGTGGTGAGAGCAAGACATGCTAGGGTGTTGGAAGGCGCTGAAGTAGCTCCAAGTAATTGAAGAAGTCCTTCAAATGGTAAACCTCAGCTGGAAAAAAGTTCATCCTTACCTGATGTGGTGGAGATTTCCACCATGTTGGCCATTTTGTCCAGCTGAATTGTTGTGAATGCTTGTACTCTGAATGCTGCAATTCCACTGGTTGAAATGTAATGCTTGTACGTACCACAAATCACTAGCCCAAGTAACCTAGTAGTTAGGGCACTTGCTTAGGGAGAAGGCAATCCAGATTCTAGGCCCCCTTAACCAGGATAGGTTTAAATCCATATCTTTTACCTTCCAGCAAAGTGTCCTAACCACCAGGCTATGGGCTAAGTAGAACAAAGGGCACTCTCCACCATTCTTGTTGAGGCTGGGTAATGGGGAAGCCAGCAGAGAAAATTGTGTAGGATGAAAAAAACAGGAAGCCAGAGGGAGCTTGGCTTAGTGAGATGGGTACCATGAATGATGCATGCCCCTGGAGGCTTGCGGGGCATGGTAACTGCCCGCAGGCAGTGGTGGCAGCATCAGCAGTGGAGGCATGGATGTGGTAAGTGGGGATCATCCACAGGCAGCCGTGGTGACCTTGGTGGTGAGGGTAGGCTGAGCAGGAAGCACCTACAGGGGGCTGCAGTGGTGTCAGTGGTGTGGGGGTAGTGGCAAGCAGTGGGTGGCAAATGGTGACTGCCTGCAACTGCCATCTGCACTGTCGGTGGTGGCGAGTGGGGACTGCCGGCAGCCACTGGTGGCTACACTGGCAATGAGGAGGGTGGGGCGGTGACCGCCTGCAGAATCCAGTGGCAGCTTCTGTGGCAGCCAATCTGTTGGGGGGGGCATGTGCCTATGATGGATACTGTCTTGCATTGGCACTGGATTTATGACCCCGATACCTTATTCTGGGTGGGCCCAAACCCTCAGACTGAGTATGACTTCTTCCATTCAATAATAGGCAATTTTTTTTGATACACAGTGATAACAGATAACAATCATTCAGGCAAGCAAACAAAAAACCTCCCCTCCCCCATTTCTACTTATCTACTAGTTTCAGGGTTCACAGAGGTGAAGCACTCCTGGCCAGTATGTGAGCTTCACTTCATGGTTCTTTCTTGAATGTCAGATGTCAGCAGCCTCAGAGGTCCAAGGCAGAGGCCCACCTCCTGTAATGGGGTGGGTGAGATGGGCCACTGTTGTGCCCTCCACCCATGGCGGCCTCAGGATTCCCCTCTTTGAGGGTCCTCCTTTTGTATTCTTTCTCCTCTGATGACTCTACATTTCCAGACATCATTGATTGGTCTCCCTGTGGTCGTCATACTGTCCACATTCTATTCTGTTACTTAGTTCTT
>NW_017729030.1:2513203-2514851 GCF_001723915.1 Gavialis gangeticus | reverse complement strand
TGTATTCTTTCTCCTCTGATGACTCTACACTTCCAGACATCATTGATTGGTCTCCCTGTGGTCGTCATACTGTCCACATTCTATTCTGTTACTTAGTTCTTTGTTTCCACAAACTCATCACATGCATACATCTTAATTTGGTCATTTATCATTGTCTTAATTTGGGCATGTCTGGATTCCTAATTTGGTCTGTCCACCAAAACCAGAAATCCCAGGGGCTTTGCAGCTGGTCACTGTGACTTAATGCTACCTAATCTTTGTTATGGGTTTTCAGAGAACAGTGTGTTGCATGTCTTCAATTTCCCAGCCTTTTTGTTTGTTTCCCAGCCTGTTTGCTTCAGACACAGTAGCTGAGAATGTGAAACTTTGTCACAAACAGACTTTTAGAAACCTATTAACCCTTGCCATTCCCTGGACCATTGTTCTAATGCAATATTTTTTCTACCTACAAGCCAGTTTCTAAAAGCAAATGTCTAAATATCATTTTCTAGCTATCAACCTGGAAAGCAGGAGGATCTGGTTCTTGCTCCTGCCCCCACTGGTGGCCCTGCATTGTGCAGTCATTGAAAAGAAGTGGATAGATGGAAGCAGAGCCCTGCAACATTTCCTTATCTTACTGAGGCACAGAGACTTTCTGTCTGGCCCTATACATCTTCCTCTCTTGGATGCCACTGGGCTAACTTCAGCTGGAGAGGTCAAGGATGCTCTTTACTCTGGGTTATGAGTACTTTGTGTACTTTGAGGACTCTATGACGAAATGGAAGATGTAAGTTTACACTTCCTTGGCTGAGTGGGACATAGAAGTTAGTGCCTTAATCACTGAGCTATAGGGCCAAAAGGTAAGAAAGCCTTATTTCAGAATCAATCCTTTCAGGGGAGGGGGAGGAGGTACTGGAGAGAGAGAGATGCCAGTAATTATGGGTGACTTAATATGTTTGGTGACATAAGATATTTGGATTTTTAAAAAGCTTTTGACAATGTCCCTCCACAAAGGCTTTAAAAAAAAGTTGTGTTGGCATGGGATTGGAGGGAAGACTCATTTGTAGATTGAGGGCTAGTTAAAGGATATCACTAGACATCACTATCTGAAATCATTGCTTTCAGGATGGAGGCAGGTCAAAAGTAAGGTTCCACAGGAATCTATGCTGGGCCCTATCTTGTTCAACATTTTCGTAAATGACCTGGAAATTGGAGTGCAAGTTTGCAGGAGATACCAAACTATTCCAGGTAGTCATGCAAACTATTTCAGGTAGTCATGCTAACAGTCCCAACCTAACTTACAGGAGGAGCTACAGAAATTCCTCACCCAGGAGAGTGGGTGGGCAAAAGAAAAGACAGATGGGCTTCTTATAGTTTCATAGTTTCATAGATTTAGGGTCGGAAGAGACCTAGTAGATCTTCTAGCCCGACCCCCCGCCAGGGCGGGAGAACAACAAAACCCCAAAACAAGAAATGGGACTCAAATGAGTCCAGCCAGGTAGGCATCCAGACTCTTCTTAAAGACCCCCAGGGTAGGGGCCAGCACCACTTCCCTTGGAAGTTGGTTCCAGCTCCTAGCCGCCCTAACTGTGAAGTAGTTTTTGCGGATGTCCAATCTATACCTCCTCTCCATCAACTTGTGCCCATTACTCCTTGTTATGCCAGCGGG
>NW_017729030.1:2510014-2513020 GCF_001723915.1 Gavialis gangeticus | reverse complement strand
CTCAGCCAGAAACCTCCTGGAGCGGTCCGTCCCGGCTGACTGCTCCTCCCAGCAGATGTCTGGGTAATTAAAATCGCCCATGACCACTACATCCCTTGATTTTAGTGCCTCTGCAAGCTGGCCTGAAAATTCCCTGTCCAGCTCCTCCTCTTGGTTGGGGGGTCTGTAGTAGATTATACATTATCTTATACTTCTTTGTCAACAAGTATAAGATAATGCCCCTAGGAAAAAAATAACCTCAACTATCTGTACACATTGCTGGGTTTTGAACTAGCTGTTATGAGTCAGGAAAGAGACCTTGGAGTTATTGTAGGTAGTTCTTTAAAAAACTCAGTTCCATGTGCGGCAGTGTCCAAAAAATCCAATAACATGTTGGAAATCATTATGGGAGCATCCAGATGAGCGTGCACATGTGGTATGCAGCACCACAGACCTGTCTATGGTGCTGCACACTGCATGTTGCATGCATGCAGGCATTCATCATGCTTCTAATTTGCAGCATGGGGAGGTAGAGATTGACATCAGGAGATCCTAATGTAAAAAAGCCCTGTGCCTAAAAAAATCAGGGTGGTGCACATGGCAGCAGTGCATGCTGCCCAAAATTGGAGCCTAGCTAGGCAGAGATATGCCCTGGCTGCTGGCCAGGCTCCCTGCTGCAGGATGGCTGCAGCTGCATCCCCTGGAGGCCCTCCAATGCCAGGTAAGGCTGCTGGACCACCCCAGGTTCTGGCCCCAGCTCCACCCCACCTGCACCACCTGGGGCAACATGCTTCATGCCAGAGTGTACAGGGGTTCCCCTGGGATAAGTTGCAGTGGCACACATTGTGCCACTGCTCTTTGTCCCCAGGGAAATGCATGTTTCCACTCATGGAGAGGCACCCTAAGAAAGGAACTGAAAACAAAACACAGAACATCATTGTTGTTATACAAATCCATGGTGTAGCCACATCTTGAGTAATGTGTGCAATTCTTCTCTCCACATCTCCAAAAAAGATGTAGTGGAATTAGAAAAGGTACAGAGAAAGGCAACTGAAATGATCAGGTGATCAGAGTAGTTGCCATACCATGAAAGATTCAAAAAGGCTAGGAATCTTTGGTTTGAAACAGAGAAGCCTGAGGTCTGTAAAATCATGAAGGGCATGGGCCAAGTTAATGGAACTGTTGTTCACAAAGTCCTAGAATACTAGAACTAGAGGGCACCCTCTGAAATTAGTAGGTGGCAGGTTTAAAACTAAAAAGATAAAGTACTTTTTTATGCAATGCATAGTTTACCTGTGGAATTCTTTGCCATAAAAGGTGGTGGATGCATGTAGCATAGCCAGGTTCAAAAAGAGACTTGATAAATTCTTGGATAATAGATCTATTAATGGCTATTGAACAAAATAGTTGGAGATGCTTCCTCTGGCACCTCTAAACCAATAATGGTAGATGACAGGAAGGTTATTGAATAAGGGATGGATCACTCTAGAGAAATCCAGTCCTGTGGTCTCTATCTTTAGCATCAATTTCTGCCACTGTCAAAGACAGAATACCAAACTATTGGTCTGATCCAGTATGACACTTGGGTTTTTTTATGTTTTTATGGGATGCAGGAAAATCTGAGTGCCAATGAGGGCTCCGGCCCACATGTGGCCTTTGGTAAATCAATTTGCCTTTCTGCCTCAGTTGTCATAACTCAAATAGTAACACACTTTTCTACCTCAGAGGAATGCATACAAGCTTCTTTAATGAATGTCTGTATAGTGCTTTGGTGATATAAATGCTGTATGTCATTAGTTATGTGTGCTTCGTCGATCTTACACAGCACTCTCATGATGGTAGAAAGAGGGCCTTTTCTACAATCCACCAGCACAAGATATATCAAAATTATGCCAGGTATTTCACTACCAATAAAGTCATCTAATACATAAGATAACGTTCCTAGTATCCTCACACAGTTTTTATAGTACTAATCTATTAATAAATCAGTTTATGTTACTGGCAGCTCATATCTTGAGCAGGAAATGAATATTTCATTTGTTTCATGATTATATCAATTAAACTTATAACTACCTAGGCTGAAAATAAATACTTTAAATACTTTGGGAGTCTGGTTTCTGCCATTTGTTTACTCAGTAGGCAAGAAAAGTGAAATATGTTGTACATTACACAAAAATTAAATGATCAAAAGTATGATATAACTATCTGAAAACATGCTTTAAAGCACTGATAGCATGATGACTTTTAAGAAGCAGATTTTGAGAGTATTTTGAAGGAAGTGATAACTAAATTCTGAACTTAGCCTTCTAAGGGAAGGTTAAATTTTACTGATTCAGTTTTATAGTGACTTGATGGGAAAACATATGGAAAATGACAGGTTTGTTTGAAAAAAAAAAATATTTTTTATATTAAAATGTTGAGGATTGCCTTTTTGATTACTTTTACACAACACAATAAAATATTAGCTGGGAAAGATACTCATATTTTTAATTGACATTTTTGAGTTTCTAAGTTGGAAAATTATTTGATGAATGATGGGTATTGGAGATGGAAAATACCCATTAGGACCGCAGTCCATCACCACACTAATCAAACTGTCCAGTCCAGTTTTAGGTGTCCAGCTATATCATGGGAACATGATAGATCTAGTCCAATATTCTGTTTCTGACAGCAATACCAGCTGCTTCATGTGAAAGAAACTGTAAGAAAAGGCAGGTAAGGAAGAAATTGGAGGTGTCCTAGAAAAGCATTGCTCCAAGGAGGAAAATGAATTATTGCTGCCTTTGATAAGGTGAACTTTCTTACTTCCTGCTTTCTGGCTAGGTATATTTTCATGTCTGAATTGCTGTCCACTGTTACCCCTAAATCTCCTTTAATATTGCTGTTTTCAATGTTTTGCTCTTATAGACTGTGCCAATTTTGGTTCATTGTACCTCCAATGTATTCGTTTGTATTATACCACGACTGGTACTTTGTTATTTCCTGCCTGTGTTTCTTAGCTTTCTCAGGTCCCTGTTATTATTATCC
>NW_017729030.1:2499598-2505014 GCF_001723915.1 Gavialis gangeticus | reverse complement strand
GTTACCCCTAAATCTCCTTTAATATTGCTGTTTTCAATGTTTTGCTCTTATAGACTGTGCCAATTTTGGTTCATTGTACCTCCAATGTATTCGTTTGTATTATACCACGACTGGTACTTTGTTGTTTCCTGCCTGTGTTTCTTAGCTTTCTCAGGTCCCTGTTATTATTGTCCTCCTTGGGGTTGCAGTTCTTCCCTATTTAATACTATTTTCAAATTTTACCACTGCTATTTACTTATCTTATAAATCGTTAACGAAGATGCTGAATAAGAACAGATTTTGATACTGAGCCAATACCAACTAGTATTTAGGAAAGTTCAGATAGCCTTCTATTGTTTATTATCTAATTTCTAAAATTGCTGTTACTATTACATTTTGGTCTCATTTACAAAATCTGTCCAGGTATAAAACTGCACAGATGTTATCTAAATACTTACATTTAAGATACACAGATATTACAATACTATCTGTTTCCGGATACTAAAAAATCACCTGCTTCTGGTTAGTTAATTGAACTAGTAATTACTTTTGAACATGTGGGTTGGTTGTTTTCTGCTTGAAATAATTACCCAGTGAAGCCTACACCAGGGCTATCAGCAGGAAGCTAACAACTGGTGTATTGGTGAAAAGAGTTTATAAAGCACTTCTATGTTTTTTGCCAGACGGAGGAACAGATGGGCATATAATGCATACAAAAACTGACTACATGATCTCAGTTCTCAACCGGCAGCCACAGCTGAAATGTATAAGCATCAGTTGTAGCTACCCTACAGCTGCTCGCTTGCAAGGGGATTGACTCAATGATTTGAAAAACAAATTCCTAAAAGTACATACTTGGATTTTACCTAAGTTTTCCCCTCTGAAGTCTTAACAGAGGGAATTTATTCTTGGAAGGAGAGTTTATAAATATACACATTGTTATCATTATTGGAAGTTTCACTTGTCAAGCCTCAGAGAAGTAATGGGAAACTGGATTCCTAGATGTGTATGCCCTCTTGGACACTAACTTTACGGGTTTAACAATTGCTTTTTTTCTTTCATCATTCATTTAGAATTTTTAATATTTGTTTTAAATTTTGCTTTATGTTTTCTTTCTAAATAGCTGTTGCCTTTTACTCTATGAAGGTGGAATAAGAGTTTTTCAAGCTTAGGATACTGTTAACGTACAAGTTGAACCCTAGCTACATTACTTCTGAGTTATTAAGGGTTTTAAAAGGAGTCTTTTCCCTCAAACTTTAACCAAAATTTGAAATGTGATGATTGCTCTGGCTTCTCATGTATATGTATGCCATACAGTGGTGGAGCAAGCTCTCCAGTTAGGGAGTTGCCATTTCTGATTCCTACCTTACGTTTGTCAAGCCTATCTTGTATACATAAAATATAGTATCTTCATCCCCAACATTATCTGACAGTTCAGTCTGCAGGAAGTAATGGTAATGGTACCATCAGAGTTGGAAATAACAGTAATTGAATCAAATGGTGATTTAATTAGCTGAAAACTTTTCTTATACTTATTTGGGTTCATCCTTTTTTTTTACAAATATGAAATACTATATATATATAAGAAGAATCAAGGCTTTTCCCAAAGAGGAAAAATAAGATTAACATTATGATCATTTAGCTACACCAAAATAGGAATTTATAATCACGTAGGTAACTAAATTATAATGTCCTGTTTTGCTGCCTTGATGATAGCAGGTTTGGGGAGAGAGAACTGATAGAAAAGGACTTGCTTTTAATAACTCCTCTAATACCATTTTTATAAATCAAATATTGTTACACAGCTTCACCGTCATCAGAGAAGTAAGGCTGGAAGGGACCTTAGGAGATCATCCAGTCCAACCAGGGATTGGACCTGCAGCCATAGTGTTATTAGTACCATGCTCTAATGAAGAGAGCTAAACAGATGCTATTAGTAAATGTTCGGTGCTAAAAAGGTTGACTGATAAAAATATTCTTTGGAGGAATGTCAAGGAACATCAAGTGAGCCAGAAAATACTTTATATAGAAAATGTGGGGCCGTGAAGTCACCACATTTACCTGTAGAAAAATTCAGACAAGAACAAGAGGATGTAATTAATCCTTAGGAAAAGTTTACTTAAACTTTTAACCTCAGATGAGGTAATATTTATATATAGATGTAGTTTTAAATTCAGACTCGGATAATACATTTCAATGTGTAATTTTATTATAAAGCTAATAGACTAATAGAATAGAATAATAATAGAAACCAAACCAGTGTGGGCCAGATCCCATTCCACCTATTAAGTTTGTAAATAAACTTAGGTGCCTAAGTGTACACTGCTTGAGTCCTTGAAAAACCATTAATGCAGCTATTTTGTAATGTTGGGAGCTAAATCAATAAGAAAACTTCTGTTAAACTTTCTAAGGAAAATATACTACTGAAGTACTATTAAAACTAGAAGATAAAGATAGATTTATGTGGCAAAAATATTTGTAACTATTAACTTGACTTTATAAGTGAAATTGCTTTGGTTACACTCATGCTATTTTTGTGATTGCTCTACACAGTTATTCTCTGTCCTTTCACACTTCAAAACATCAAGATGCATCAACATTCACAAATCACATGTAGAAGTCACAAAAAATTGTGATTTATGTCTATGAGCATTTTGGCAGAACTGTTAATGTGTTAACTGAATATAGGAGATATATATCTATATATCTATATGAGATATATCTATATATCTATATGAGATATATATCTATATCTATATCTATATCTATCTATCTATATATATATATATATATATAATTTGCCAATTTTAACCATGCCTGGGCAAAAGAGCTCATATTTTAAATATTATTGAATAGAAAATACTCCCAAATAACCCATCCCAGATGAATAAATATGAAAATCCTAAACAACTCATCCCAAATGAACAGTAGAGGGTAAGCTAAGTTCCTCAGACTATGTTCATTGTGGAATTTTTGGTTGGAGTAGCAGAGAGTCTTAAAAATTAAATCAAGACTAAGACCTTTAAGATGATTTTGTTGTTTCTGATCATGGAAGAAACTAAATTCTTAGCGTTTCTTGAAAAAATTATTGCTAACCTTCATAGAAACGAAAGATTGTGGCCAGGATTCAGTTTTTCTGAGTATGGACCTGGATTTAGGTTTTACTTTTGTTAACTTCTGAATGTTTGCTTGGGGAATGCAATTCAAATGACATGATTAAGTGCCTAAGTTTCCTGTGCAGTCAACAGAGAGACTTAAGAAATATCCAAGAGTAATTCTGATTTAGGCCCTAGGCACCTTATCCAGAGAACAGAATGGGGAAACGTTGACATCTCCAAAGGGCCATTCAGAAATCCTAGAGGAACCCTGAGGTAACCAACGAGAATTCTTAATGTACAGTGATGTGCTTGAATTCATACCCCGTTTACAAGTTTAGGGGCATGAGTCAGATGCTATCCATTGGGCATCTCTGTTCATGTTTCTCACCATCTAATCCTACTTCTTAGGTAGCCACATAATAGGTTTTGAATTCCTCCAGAGCTTACAAAGGAGTTATATTTGGTAAAGTGCCTGTTATTAGTAATCTTTCAATTCAAGGAAATCCTCTACCATGGATATTGATGGGTCTTGAGAGCCTGTGCCTGTCAACTGGTTCACTTCTGAGCATGTGCAAAAGCACTAATGGAAACACTATAGGAACTTTGCAGTGAACAATGAGCAGTTCTGATAGGCACAGCAAAAAGAAAAGCTGGGTTGCAAGAAGAATATATTCTACAAATAAAAAAGAAACCATCAGAACACATCCCACTATCTGGTTTTATCCATCTTAAGCTGTGTCTTTTAGTGAATATAAAAGAAACCTTTGTTTATTTTTTGAGGTGGTACAGTTCAGGTGATGATCCTGTACCATTCAAGTACCTTTGTGCAGACAGGTAGCACAAAGAGAGAAGAAATTACTTGTAACTTCCTTGGTGAAATATCTGCCAATATGGGAAAATCCAACGTGTGAGCAAGTGGAGCTGGAGACTACACTTTCCTTTATAAAGCTGTATAAGGAGTGAGGGAGTGCATATAGTATATCAGTGCTTGTGGAAGCTGAGGAGGAGATAGTAGTGGCAGTGAGTGAGGCATATCATACCCCAGCAAATCCATCTGAAGAAGATTTCTTGGAGATTGTTGTGTATTGAGAGTCTATTTGTATTTTCTGCACTCTATCAGCAGGGTGTGGTGCCCAAATTGCATTTTTATCATGTTGTTCTACTTTACCCAAATATTATTAAATTAGTTGTTGTTCTTAGAATCATAGAAAATTAGGGTTGGAAGAGACCTCAGGAGGTCATCTAATCCAACCCTCTGCTCAAAGCAGGACCATCCCAACAATATCATCCCAGTCTTAAAAACCTGCAAGGATGGAGATTCTACAATGTCTCTGGCTAACCTGTTCCATTGCTTTACTACACTCCTAGTGAGAAAGTTTTTCCTAATATCTAACCTAAACTTTCTGTGCTGCAACTTGAGACCATTGCTCCTTGTTCTGTCAGCTGCTACCACTAAGAACAGTCTAGCTCCATCATCTTTGGAACCACTCTTCAGGTAGTTGAAGGCTGCTATTTAATTCTCCCTCAGTCTTCTCTTCTCCAGACTAAAAAAGCCCAATTCCCTCAGCTTCTCTTCAGAAGTCATGTCCTCAGCCCCCTAACCATTTTTGTTGCCCTCTGTTGGCCTCTCTCCAATTTGTCCACATCCTTTCTGTAGTGGGGGGCCCAAAACTAGATGTGGCCTCACCAGTGCTGAATAGAGGGGAATAATCACACTTGATCTGCTGGTAATACTCCTACTTATTGCGGAACAGCGGCCCCAAGGTCACGGTGGGCCGAGGGTTTTGATACGAAACAGGCGGGATTAGTGGCGAGGAGTCTGAGCGGTACGGGACATGTGTGGTTTCAAATAAAGTTGATTTATTTACCTACGCTTTTAGAGTGTAGGCAGAAATCTTGCGTTTTCAGTTACAGTGTTAACATACGAACAACAAAGGGGTCTGTTGGCCCACGGGGTTCTCGAGTGAGCACTTGCTTTCTAGCTGGAGCTAGGGGCGGCTGCCCAACTCAATAGTCCCAGGGCTGGTCAACAGCTCATAAATCGGGATACGAATAACAGAACTGTAACACGTAGAATGTTGTGACGCCAGTCCAAATGGACGAAATGGGTGGTCAACGAGATGCCGAAGTCGATGTGGAGGTTGAAGTTACGATGTCGTAGCCAGTGGTCGAGATGCGGGATCGTGGTTGAGGTCGAAGCCGGAAATTAGTTCATTAGCCAGAGATCAATACGGAATAATCAGATCAAGACGAATCGAATAAATCGCAAAATCATAGCTGTGAGGAGACCAGTGGGCCCAAAGCCCTCCTGAGGAGCAGTTCCTGCAGCCACAGCCTCT
>NW_017729030.1:2498936-2499505 GCF_001723915.1 Gavialis gangeticus | reverse complement strand
GGGTAGCCAATCAGGTTGTCTTCTCTAAAGAAATTTCTAGTCCGATTACATCATGCAGTCTGTAGACTGAGCATGCGTCTGGTCAGATTACTTCATCTGCTGAGCAGAACTGAGCATGCGTGTTCTTACAAAACTAGGTCAGTTGTGACTGACAAGCCAAGGGTTGCACAGAGGGCACATGCTGGGCACGCTGTGGAATTTTTCATAGGCCTTGTCTGCTTGTCTGCGCATGATCAAACTTAACCCTTGTGTTGCCAGCATACACTTAAAATTTGGTCCGGACACTACTAATGGAGACCAATATGACATTAGCCTTCTTCACAACAAGGGCACACTGCTGGATTGTATTCAACTTATTGTCCACTGTAACCCCCAGGTCCTTTTCTGGAGAGCTGCTGTTTAGCCAGTCAGTCCCCAGCCTGTACCAGTGCATGGGATTGTTCTGTCCTAAGTGCAGGATTTTGCACATGTCCATATTGAACCTCATGAGATTTCTTTTAGTTCAATTGTCGAAGCTGATGAGATCTCTGATTCCTAGCCCTACCTTCCAGTATATCTAGTATTCATCC
>NW_017729030.1:2493707-2493936 GCF_001723915.1 Gavialis gangeticus | reverse complement strand
GATCTCTGATTCCTAGCCCTACCTTCCAGTATATCTAGTATTCCTCCCAACCTGGTGTCTTTTGCTGAGGTTACACATCATCTCATCTTCCATGTATTGATGAAGAATGTTAATGGTGAGTGAACAAGGACAACAAACAAGACATTGTGCAAGCAGTTTTCTGGGAGAAAGAGGGGGAAGGGGAAGAGTAAGAGGCTCCTGCTCCAGGAAGGTAAGTTAGCCAGGGCTG
>NW_017729030.1:2483340-2488707 GCF_001723915.1 Gavialis gangeticus | reverse complement strand
AGAGGGGGAAGGGGAAGAGTAAGAGGCTCCTGCTCCAGGAAGGTAAGTTAGCTAGGGCTGCCTGTGTGTTTGGCTTAATGAGTGTTTGGTGTGCTGCGTGTGTTTTGGGCATGTGCTCTGAGCACTTGGAAGTGCTGCTAGCTGAGTGATTGCTAAGTGTTTGATGCCTGTTTTTAATAAAGATGGTTCACCTGTTCTTTCTTGTGTGATCTTTCCACAACAAAAACCCCACAGACACAAAATTGGCCACAAGGATGGGATCTCATTGAGTGATATTCCTAGTATGCCAGTCAAAAAAAAAAAGAGAAAAAATTTGCAGTGATTCATGTTGCGAGAAGAGGTCAGGGATCTTCTCGTCCCACATGTTGGCCTGTATGGTTGCTCTATAATATAGCTACTTGGGCCACATTAAATAAGTTAATAGGGTCACTTAGTGTACCTGGGACCATTCCACTAACTGGCTAGACTTTTATCTGGAAGCTTATAAGATTACTGATGATAAGAAGAAACATGCAGTGCTAGTAAGTCTCATAGATTTCATAGACATTAGGGGCTAGAAGGGACATTGTGGGATCATCAAGTTTAGCCCCCTTGCCATAAGCAGGAAGTCAGCTGGGGTCAAATGATCCAAGCAAGATAAACATCCAAATGCCTTCTGAATGAGTCCAGAGTAGGTGCTTGCACCACCTCTGGGCGGGGCGGGGGATCTGTTCCAGACCCTGGACACTCGGACAGTAAAGAAGTTTTTCCTTATGTCCAGTCTAAACCAGGAGTGGCCACTAGACCTTGTAATTCCTAAGGGGCCCCTAGTGAACAACGGTTCTCCCAGATCCTGATGCACCCCGCTTATATACTTAGTCAATTGTCCGTCAAGAATGACGGGGGGGAGCATGTGGGAGGGAGTCCCATGCCCCGCCCCATCTGGGCCCACTCGCCGCTTCTGTTCTGCTGCTTGGAGTCTGGGCCTTCTCCACCACTCCCCACTGCAGTGGTGTGGGGAGGGGAGGAGCAGGCCTGGGCTTGATAGGGGAGAGGATTGGGCCTGAAGGTGGGAAGAAGCCAGAATGCCACAGTGGGAGTGGGGGGAGCAGTGAGCCCAGGCCAACCCAGCAGCAGTGGGGGAATGGGAGGTGTGGGCCCAGGCCCAAGGCGGGGAGGAGGCTCACTCCTCCCCTCCCTCCACTGCTGCTGTGTTCGGCCAGGCCAGGCTGGGCCCACTGCTCCACCCCCCACAGCTATGGCGAGCCAGTTTCTCTCCCAGCTCAGGCTCATTCCTCCTCCCCCCCACATCAGGCCCGGGCCCACGCCTCCCATCCCCACTGCCACTGCTGCCACCACTGCCACGGTGTGCCTGCTCCTCCTCTGACCCATGTCAGGCGCATTCCTCCCCCTATCACTGCTGTGTTTACCCTGCAGGCAGTGACAACAGAAGGCATTCCAACCCTGATCATCCCCTGCACTGCCGTTGCCACCGTCACCTCCACTCCATCACCATGTCCAGGGGCCAGAGCAGGGGGAGGTGAAGCCAGCTAAGCTGGCCTCACCCCCCTCCCACTCCATCCCCTGTGTCCCCACCATTATGGTGGCTTTTGTAATATTAGAATAGGCTGCCACCAATTCACCCCTGAGCCTTCTCATCTCCAGGCTGAAAAGTCCCATGTTCCTCAGCCTCTTCTCATAAGACTTGCTCTCTTGGCCTTTGATCATACGGGTGGCTCTCCTTTGGACTCTCTCAAGCTTATCCATGTCCGTCTTGAAGTGCAGCAGGGGACCAAAACTAGATGCAGTACTCCAACTTCAGCCTCGCTCAGGCCGAGTAAAGTGGGTGGATGATGTCCCTGCTTTTGGCTGTGATGCATCAGTGGATGCATGCCAGAGTTTGATTTTCTTTGCTGGCCATGTCATTGCATTGGTGGCTCATGTTCATCCTGCAGTCAATCAAGACCCCCAAGTCTCTCTTGGTCAAGCGTAGCACGGCTGAGCCTGTAAGTATGATGCTGGTTTTTTTTAATCTCAAGGTGGAGTACCCTGTGCTTCTCTATGTTGAATGCCATCAGGTTTTGGTCCAACCACCTTGTGAGCATGTCCAGGTTGGCCTGTATCTCCAGCCTGTCTTCCACTGTGGCGCCTTCCCCCATAGTTTAGTGTTGTCTGCAAACTTTGCCAGTTCACATCTGACACTTGAATCCAAATCATATATGAAGATGTTAAATAGTACTGGCCTGAGTACTGAGCCCTGAGGGACTCCACTGGTCACCTTGCACCATGCTGACTTGCTCCCATCACCTAGTACTCTTTGGGTCTGACCCCGAAGTCAGTTCCCCAGCCATTGGACCATGAGATGGTTGAGGCCACAGTTCCCCAGCTTAACCATGAGGACATCATGGGAGACCAAATCAAAGGCTTTCTTGAAATCCAAGTATATGACATCAACCTCATCTCCCTTACCCAGGCAATGTGTCACCTAGTCGTAGAAGGAGACAAGGTTGTTCAGGCAACACCTTCCAGTAACAAAGCCTTGTTGGCTGCCATTCAGAGGGTTGCCTTTCATTAGCTTGTTGCTGATGGATCTCTTGTTGATTTTCTTCAAGATCTTTCCAGGGATGGAGGTCAGACTTACAGGCCTGTAATTCCCTGGATCTTCCTTCCTTTCTTGAAGATTGGGACCATGTTGGCTCTTTTCCAGTCTTCCGGTACCTCAACCAAGCACCATGAATTCTCAAATATCTTTGCCATAGGGTGTGTAAAGATGTCTACCAGTTCCTTCAAGACTCTTGGGTGCATTCCATCTGGGCCCATGGACTTATGGATGTCTAGCCTCTTAAGGTGTTCCCTCACTTGATCTACATCAATTGATGATAACAATTGATGATAACAAGAAATGTATAGTTCTAGTAAGTTTCAAAGGCTTTTGAGATAATTTGCTCATTTGTATCCCTGGCCAAACCCTGTAGCAAGTCAGACCACAAGATCCTTGAACTGCAATCACTTTTTGCCTGTCCCATCTGAAACCATTCACCAGTTCCATTTCAACCAACAATCAGAGAAAGGAGTTACTTCATATTTAGCAGACTTGTATCAATTCTCTGAGAACTGTAATTTCAGGACCAGTTTTGAGTCTCTTCTTAGGTATTGTCTTGTGTGTGGGTTTTGAGATGGAGCCCTATAATACAGACATCTTGCAAAGCAAAATATAACATTTGTCATGCCTCACCAAGATGACCTTGCATATGAAGCTGCCTCACTCCACTCAAGGGAAATCCTAGCATTCTCAGAAAAACTGACATCAGCTGAGACTTACCAAGTGCAGTTAAGGGAGAACTATCCAAGGAAGTCACTAAAGCTGTGAAAAATTGTGCCGAGTGTTTCAGTTTGAAGCTGTTTTGATGCATTTTGAGCTTGAAACAGTGAAATCAAAATGAAAAAAAAAGCTTTGAAGCAGCTACAAAATGAAATGAGGGCACCCAAACAGATTCGAGCTTTGAAGCAGCCCAGTGGCAGGAAGCAGGGGATAGCCAGGGCTGCACTCTGAGGAACTCCACAGCCCCATAGAGCTCAGCCTGTGGTGGGAGATGGAGCGCAGCCCTTGCTCTGCCCACCTCCTGCCACTGGGCTGAGCTCCATGGGGCTGGTGAAGCTAACTGGAGCACAGCCTTCACTCCGCCCCCCTCCTGCTGCCAGGCTGTGCTCTGAACAGCTCAACAGCCCCATGGAGCTCAATCAAGTGGTGAGATGTGGAGCGCAGCACTGGCTCTGCCCACCTCCCACTGCCAGGCTGTGCTCCATGGAGCCCCATGGAGCACAGCCCAGCAAAGGGAGGTGGAGCTCAGTGGTGGCTCTCCCCACCTCCCGCCACTGGGCTGCACTCCATGAGGCTGGTGGAGTCAATCAGAGTGCAGCCCTGCGCCTGCTTGCCTCCCACTGCCAGGCTGAGCTCTATGGGGCTGCAGAACCCCATAGAGCTCAGCCTGGTGATGGGAGGCAGAGCACAGCCCTTACAGCATGAATCTGCCCCAGTGCTGGGTATGGGCTGTGCTCAACACCAGTCCCAGGTGGCGGGGCAGCCTCCTGTCATCTGGCACACAGATCTGGGGGCCCACACCCCCAGAAGGAGTCTGGCATTTCCAGGCAGTGCTTCCAGGGGTGTGAGCCACTGGATCTGCCACCAGATGAGACAAGACTGTCTCTGCCACCTGGGACCACCAGCAACATGAATCTTCCCCAGCGCTGGGTGCAGGCTGTGTTTAGCCCTGGCCCTAGATGGCAGGGCAGCCTCCTGTCATCCAGCACACAGATCTGAGGCCTAGTACCCCTGGGAGGAGTCCAGAACAGCCCTGAAGCCCTCCTAGGTAGTGAGCCCCTGGTGTCCCGAATGAGAGGAGGCTGTTGCTTCTGGCAAGTGTAAGGCATTTTCCTTTGAACTCTTTGAGGTGGAGTTTACCAGAAACCTCTGCACCTATCTCCTTGAAACTGGGCAAGATTCATGACCTAAGAAGGGGCTATCATCCCTGCAATTTTCTTCCAAACCAGGTATGACATGACAAAGTTTTAGGCATTTTTATGATTTCCCATTATAGCTTATGGGCAAAACATCAAAACGCATTGAAACAGCAAACAGTTTCAACAAAATGAAGCAGAACAGTGCTTTGAAACAAAACAAAACAATGAAATAAAACACTGTCCCTTTGAAATGGTGAAATGGACATCAAAACAAAACAATGGTGCTTTGCACAGCCCTAGAAGTCACAACCTGTGAACAAGAATACAATTCCTTCTTCCCAAGTAAGCTGCTATAGCTTTGTGATATATGCTGTTTTTGTGATGCTTACTGACAGCATTACTAGTGCAAGGATTACATTGAATGCTTGTGTCATCAGAAGTTCAAAACATCCAGCAAGAAGGAAAGCAAGGGAAGTGCACCTCCAGTCATCACTAGTACTGTTGCTGATTTGAATACAATTTCAGCACTTGAGTGATCCTTGGATGCTACCACATGTTAGTAATATAGAAAAAACAACCCCATAGAAAAAATATACACAACAGTGATTCTCTGACATGCTTTCTGAGCTCTGGAGGTAGATTCAGGATCCAAGTTTACCTTAATTTCAGAAGAGTCATACAACTCACTAGAAATCCACTAGCCTAGAAATTCAAAGCCAAGCTTGTAGAGTATAACAAGCAAACAGTAGGCTTGAAGGATGCATGTTTTGGCAATGTCCACTATGGACAGAACTTAGGCTTCCTCTACCTCATAGTTGCCAAGGGTCAGAGAGCAAGCTTACAAGGAGGAGAATGGTTCAAGGCATTGGATATCAAATTAACAGGAGTGTACAGCCTCACAATGGACACCATACAAGGGGCACGCCC
>NW_017729030.1:2469522-2478340 GCF_001723915.1 Gavialis gangeticus | reverse complement strand
AGGCATTGGATATCAAATTAACAGGAGTGTACAGCCTCACAATGGACACCATACAAGGGGCACGTCCAGATGTACATGGACATTTGGTTCCCTGGGGACAAATTGTGGTGACACACCTTGCATAGTTGTTTCTTGTCCCTGGGGAATGCCTGTGCCACTAGTGCTTTTGTGTGCAGCAAGTTCTGCCAGGTGGGATAGGGGAGGCTGGGGCCAGCACTGTGCTGGCCCCAGAAGCCCTACCCGGTGGCTTCTGAGAGCTGCAGCCATGGTGATCATGCTGAGCAAAGCCTGGCCGGCAGCTGCAGCATGGCTCTGAGTGGCCCAGCTCTGCTCTTTAGCAGTGCATGCTGCCCAAGTGTGCTCTGCTTCAAGTTTTTATCCCTGTGTTTTTTTTGACCCCTGGATATCTAGGAGTCAAAAAAAAAAACCACAGGAAAAAAATGGAGCAGCACACACTTGGGCAGCATGCCCTAACAGTGTGGAGAACTCCAGACTGTGTGGTATGTTGTACTGCAAATGTGTTTGCAGCACCATATACCACATGACTGCACTCATCTGGATGAACCCAAGTTGTCCTAAGGGATTTCAGCAGGGTCTTCAATGGACAGCTTAGTTCCAATAAGGGCCATCCTGTGTCATTTATGTTGGATACAACTGAGGATTCAAAAAAAGCCTCTTTATGTTGCCTTTAACCTTCACCCAAAAATTAATGTAGAAATTGATTGACTTGTGGAACAAGTTGTTTTAGAAACAAATTTAAATCTGACACGAGTCACTCATATTGATGTGAAGCAATTATTGTCATCTGACAGCTTACTAAACTATTATTTCATAGATGTCATAGACATTAGGGCTGGAAAGGACCTTGGAAGTTCGAGTCCAGCCACCTGCCTCAGGGGCAGGAAGTCAGAAGGAGTCATAGGATGCCAGGAAGATAAACATCCAAATGGCTCTTGAAGGTGTTCAAAGTAGGTGCTTGAACCACCCCTGGCGGCAGTCTATTCCAAACCTTGGGGGTTCAGACAGTGAAGAAGTCCATATGTCGTAGGTATGTGTTAAGCCACAGTGGGGTCACAACTGCAGGCATGCTAGCCCCTATTGAGGCAACAAATCCTACCAGGTTTCAAGGGGATAGGAGTAGGAGTTTGGGGGAAACCACTCGTGAAGCTGGGGACAAGCAAAACTTGTGACATGGGTGACACTGTGTGTGTTAAGGGGCAGCAGGTTGAAGACTGCAGGCCTGCTAGCCCCTGCTGAGGCCACGAAGCCTGCCAGCTGTCAAGGATATAGGTTCAGGAGTTTCTGGGTTCTGGGGCCCTGCACCTCTAGCTGCTGAGAGGCAAAACTGGTGATGGGTGCTTGTGGGACTGTGTCTGTCTTGGGGCATGGCGGGGGGGCAGTGAAAACTGCAGTCCTGCTAGGCCCTGCTGTGGCCTCAAAGTCTGCCAGCTATCAAGAAGATAGGTGCAGGGGGAGTCTGGGTTCTGGGGCCCTGCATCTCTAGCTGCTGACAGGGAAAACTCATGACATGGGTGGGTGACACTGTGTGCATGTTAAGGTGCATCCTCACTCAACTGACACCAAGGCAGAAAGTAGGGCAGTCAAACAGTGCTGCCTTTTATGCACTTTTTCCATCCCTCCCCCAGAGCAATGGGATTGGAAGAGACCTCATGAAAGGATGACAGTCACTGACCAGCTACACAGCCAATCATGAGAGCACTCCTTCCCCCCTCCCTTCCCCCCTCTTCCCCCTCTCTTTCCTTACTTTAGCTTCTGTTTCCCTGCAGGCAAGCCTAGCTTGAGCTTCAAAACTTGAAATGTTTTGAACATTTCAAAACAATTCAACTTGTCTCATTTCATTTCGAGGCCGTTTTGAAGCTCTCTGTTTCATTTCAATTTCACTGGTTTGCACTTGAAATGAGTTGAAAAAGTGTCAAAATGAAACTGCCTGCAAAATTTCGCACATCCCTAATGCTCATGTTGTTCTGCTTTACCGAAATACTATTAGAAAGTTAGTTGTTGTTAATAAAGATGGTTCCCCTGGTTTTTCATCTGTGATCTTTCTGGGACAAGAATCTCACAGATATACAAAATTAGACCCCACTTTGTCATATCTATGAAGAGTAGTATTTAGGCCAGGGATTCTCAACCAGGGTGATGCAGCATCCTGGGTTCTCATGATATCCTTTACTAAGTATGTGGTGCTGCTCAACATTAGCATTGTTATGAGTGTAGATACCTACATATGATATACAAGATAAACCCAGAGATGTCATATAGGAATCCACAAGGTCATAAGCATTGACTTGTTGTAGTTTTCTTGTATTCTTTGCAATTTTTCATAGTAAAAAATGAGGAAAAGCTAATATCTGGCATTTACCAAGGTGTGCCTTGAGTCTTAGGGTAGCCTTGAATCTAAAAAGTTTGAGAACCATTGCCATAGGCTACTGCAATCTACACTCAAAACTCAAAATAGAAAGAAAATCAGGAAGTCATAACTGATTCCTAGACAACCGTTGCTCTCTTCCACTGTCATATAAATAGAATGTAAAAGCTGAGCATAGACAACCAGGTACATTATTTCTAGCAAATCTTGAAACTGCAGCACCATGTTTTGGCTCAAAATTTGAATGATTCTTTCTGTATAAGAACTGTAGAACTTATTGAACGCAGTTCAATGATCCTCAGGTAATTCAGATAATTTGTATTTACCCAATTTTTACTGATTTAACTTTTTTACCAGGTTTTGATATTGTTAAGAAATTTGTCTGAACATTGTGTAGCTTTGTTATAATTTGTGACCTTTATAATCAAAGGAAAATAACTAAGAAGACCTTTTGTTTTAGTAACTGAAAATTATGGGGGCTATAAAATAAGATTGAGATTTTTCTGAGACTGTCCTCAGAAAATATCTTAATGAGAGATAATGTCTTATTGCCATTTTCCAGGTTTTATTACAAAGGGATTAAATAACATACATTAAAATAATTTGACATTAACTCATAAAGGCCATCCAAGCAAGCCACGGTAAACAATAAACTTTCTCTTTGGATGGATCATGCAGTTTTTTACATTATAGTTCCAATATTTAATTGAAGAATGCATTTCCTGTAAAAGACAGGGACAAGGAAAATTTTATTCATAGAAATATAGTGATACAAGTATTCATTTCCCTCTATATGCATTGTGGACTCATTACAGTTCTCCTTAAATTTAATCATGTGTCTTTTCCAGGGTGATTTAATATCCACCTTTTCCCCTTTATCATTCTTCTTTTAAGCATTTCAACAAAAATATTTAAAATACCATATGTATTAATATCCCATTCTCATGCCACCTCTTTACCCACAGCATCCCATAAATTCTTTTTATCTCTCCAAATTCAGGGACCAGATTTTTCAAATATTGTGTGTGACTTGCAACCACCATCAGGGCTACATTCAGGTCTTAAAAAAGGGAATTAATTTGCAAATGCAAATGGTCAGTGCCTGAGTTAGACACTTGTCATTGCAAATATTTCATTACAGTTTTACTTCAGTGCTTGTGTGCTCTGCCTTTTGAAAGTTAGTTCATTTTAGGCTGAATCCTAAATAGCTTCTCCTACAGCCTGAAGACAAATTAATACACATTAATACTATTATTTTCATCACCTTCTTACAACATGAGGCTTAATTTCCAACGTGTAATTTGTGAGAGCTTGGATGAGTGAGTTGATTCAAAATGTCACCTTCTACCTCTCTCACCCTACTCAAAACATAGTCAATCTGAGTTGCAAAGCAAAGAGAAAACTACAAATACTAAAAACTTTGTACTCTGCCAAGTTTGTTTCATCTGAATACTTGGTCAATAAACGTTCTTGTGTGAGTCTAATCAGCAGGTTTTGGGGTTTTCGGTTTCCCACAGAAAAAGGGAAAAAACACAGATTTTCCCTTTTAACTGAGAAAAATGTGGATTTTTCATTTTAATGGAGAAATACATGTATTTTACACTTTTCCAAAGAGCTCTCTGCAGGCTGGCAGTGTTTCAGCGTGCAAGGGGCTGTGGGGAGCGGGAGGAGGGCAGTTTGGCAGGGGGCTCCATGTGCACACAGTACACATTCACATAGTTGCCTTGCAGCCTGGAAAATAGGTCAGTCTGGCAGGGATGGAGCGGGGATTGAGGCCCCCAGAGGGAGGGAGGGAGTTGGCTGACTCAGGGCTGGAGCGGCTGCTTAGCTGGGGTGGTGCATGGAGCTTGGGGCCTGGGGTCATAATATAAGAAGGATTCTTCCACAGATAGTTCTTGGCTGTGACATGGCAAGACCAAAATACACACTCATTATAGAACCTTTATATCAAATCTCAAAACAAAACAGGAATTTGAGAAAAAAAAATCCTTGTCATACTTAGCAGTAAAGATTACTTACTTAATTAATTATCTCCATAAGCTATGTAGCACCTGCACATTTTATACCTGGGAGGTTTTTTTGGAATTCTTCAGGACTCTGAGATATTACCTGGCATAAGGAAGTCAAATTGTTGTCCAAAATATCATCATCAAGAAGAAAACTTCCATCTTGGGATGAATAGTGTTGCAAATGGACCAATTCATTTTCATCCTTTTAGTATCAGAGAAGGTGTACCTTATTTTGTCAATAACAAAAATATGTTGTTATTAAGGGCAGAAGACTTAAATTTTCAGTGTTTGCACTGAAGCTAAACAAGTAAAAATTTGATGAGGGCTACAGTTTTCCATAAGCACTAACGTCCCCTCTTCCAAAGGACACAGACACTTCGGAGCAAAAGCTACATTGGCTTTTGGTGAAAATTAGATTATGGGCCACTACCTGGATATGCAGATACATTCGTACCAGAATTTTTATAAATACGTAGGCACCTAACTCCTATTGCAAAACTTTTATGTGTGCCCTTAATTAGAAGTTCATTTTATACTTCTAGACATTTTTAAGTTAAGCCTTTAGAATCTGTTAATTTTGTCCTAGACATTTTATCCTTTTCATAGATGGAATCTAAGACTGATTAGAACTACCCTGGGAGTGTTATAAGTTATCGTCAGGTTGAACTGTAGCACTAGCCAATTGCTGTACAGGCATAAGATAGAAGTGGGAATAAGTACTTGTGCACTAATTTGCAGTCCCTGCACAACAGATTATCCATAGAGCAGCGTACTAGCTAACCTGTTATATGGGCAAACAGTTATGCTTGTTCATGAAAAGAGGCAGTTATATGACCACAACTGATTATATGGCCACCTAAACACTACTTTGTACATACAGTTACTGGATTTATGAACAGTAATGGGGAAGTTTTCTTACTTTAAGGTGCCTATGCAATTCATGTGGCTCTTCTATTATTAAGGGCACTGAGAATTTTACTTTCTAAATCCAGAGGATTTGCTGAGTTTTAAAATAATTCAGTCTGTTTTAATTTCTGTTCCATTTTTATGAAAAGTATTTGACAGAATAGGCTTGTATCTTGTAAAATCTGTAGGTATATTGGGAAAGGAGAAAGACATGATGGTAATTTTATTCTAGTTTAGAGTAAAGGAGGAAGCTGAGATTCTCAGGAAGTAGAGCTTTGCCAGCATGTTTTTCTATTCTTTTGGCCAATATATATTGTGTATTTTTAGCAATGTAAGTGCAGAAAAGCCTGGACTATAAAAGCAAAGAGGATCTGCTGAGAGATAAAGTGAATATTGAATAAAAGTAGAAGTTGTAAATTTTTGTTTATGGGATAGGATTCAATTCAGAACAACAAAATCCTGATGAATGGAGTAAATCTACACATAATTGTTCTAATGGTTGAAAACTACCCCATTGGTGCTAAATGTGTTTTGTTGATTACAACTATTTGCAAAGTTAACTCTTTTCAACATAACTGAACATATTTAAAATGGATATCATAGTTGTGCATATTATGTACACATTTTACATAATGTTTTATAGAACAATTTACATATAAAGGTGATATACCACAAGGAGCAGAATATTTTTAATTGGACAAGGGATTGCCCAAAAAATTAATTTAAGGTAGCATCCTTTCTCAGAGATCCCTCCTTTCTTTTCCATACTGAAGATTTGGTCAAACTCTCCCATTATTTGTGTACATTTAAAGCTGGACAATTCATAAGGACAAACAAGTAGGTTTGAAGTCATGTGTCAGTGCTAACACACAAAATAAATATTGTATCCTCTAGAAAAAATATACAACTTACAAAAATATAGATATTAGAATGTCTGGCAATGAACAAGGAATCCAGCCTTGTTTTCCAGTATCTTACCTTTCTTTCATCACACAAATATTCACCATCTCATTTACACTTTCACTACATACAAATTTAAGCAACAGCATTATGCAAAGGGTTGAATGATACAATTATAAAATCCAATTTCATATTCAAAAAAAGAAATATCCTTCACTCATTTAAATGATTATTTTGATTTTTGCCTATATTCTTGTATATTTTAGGGAGCAAAATAAAGTTTGGATGGACAATGTAAATTTGTTTCCATGAGAGTGAATGATGAAGTGTATGATAGCAAGGGCTAAACTGATCAATTAATTTTTCATTTCCAGGCATCCTCATGTCAATAATATAGAGATTTTCAATAATATAGAGCTTTGGTGGGGAAGTCGTAGTGTTTCTGCATGGTTGTTGGGCTGCACTGAAACACATTTTTCCCTTTGTTTTAAACAAAGGTTTACATTTGCATACATATATAAAATCTCTGGGAGATAAGTAGATGAAATGTATCATATAATTGCATGAACCCTGGGTACAGAAGTCGTTAAGAAAATGGAAAAATAGTAGAACATTGTCAAGAATCCAATTCTAATATAAATTTGAAAAAATGCATTGCAGAATTTAACATATCATAAAGAAGCAAGTGAATATCATGACATTCAAAGCCAAGGGAAAGAAAGAATAGGATCATCCAGCAGGAGCTGTGCAATTATACATTTATAGAAAAAGACTGTTCTACCTTTCCCAATTACACATAGTTTAATGTTTCGAGCATCTGCAAGATTTCTATCTTAACATAAGGAACTCAGCGACATAATGCTTAGTCCACCTATTTCAATGGTAGCTTTATACATGAGGCTTTTTAGCCAAAAATATAAAGGGAGAATCACTTCTTTCATGAGTTAAAAATGGCCTGACCCATTGGGTTGGTGTGGTTAAAACATAACAGCATACAGAGCTAGCATAACTAGGCTAACCATATAGAAATTCTGGAAATTCAGGACATCAGCCAGGAAACCTGGGATGCTGCGCTGCCTATCCCCACTGCACTCTCACAAGTTGATGGGGGTAGGTCTGTGTGTCAGGCAGGCAGTGGTGCCTGCCTGCTTCTCTGCAAGGTGTTCTGCATTGCTCCAACTCCCAGCCAGACTGTGCCCCATGCCCTTGAGTTTCCAGGATGCCCATTATAATTCCCAATAGCTGGCTGAGACAAGCCTCTGAAATCCCGGACTGCCCTGGTTAAAATGGAATATATAGCCTCTTTAACTCCCCATCCCAAATGAGCTAGTACCCATTTACAGCTGAATCAAGTGAAGGGGGGATTTGCTTCAAGTCCAGAGAGAGGTTCATACCTGTGCTTGTAGATCTGTAATGAGGCACCTTAATTTCTCTGCCATTGCACGTGTCCTTGCTGAATAGAATATACAAATATTAAGCAATAACTTGCGGAAGTAAACTGTAGGTTAAAGGTATTTTTATCTTGTAGAATTAGAAGTCTTTACTCATGTTTTCATTTTAGTCCAGCATAGCTTGATATCATCATATCACATACCTAGAACAATTGAAAAAATAATACACATTAAAATTATGAATGATACAAGGTGCATCTTTTTGTATATTAATGTGCTTTTCCTAATGCATGTTAAATTTAGTACTTCCAATCTGAGGTACTAAATTAATATGCATTAGGCTGCCCTAATGTGCAGTAATGAAAATGCAGGCTTTTTAGGTGATGCTTAATGCGCATTAGCCAATTTTAGTGTGCATTAGCATAATAGCACTTTTTTTACACAGCACTTTAATGTGAAATAAAATAGGCTACTGTACATTAAAGCACACATTTAGATGTGCCCACAGTCTCCTAACTATTGTCTAAATCAGGGATAGGCAACCCCAAGAACACATGCTAATTAGTGGCACATGGAGACATTTTCCGTGGCATGCCAGGAGGTGTGGCAAGGAAATTTTTTTTTCTTTTTAAATTGCTGCTCTGGGTTCTCCAGAGCAGTGACAGCTCCCAGCACCATGGCAGGCACTGGGGCAGGGGCAGGAGAACACATATCTGTGGTGGTATGCAGGGAAACCTGCAAAATCAAAATCAAAGGAGCCACTGTGAACCCCGCACGCACTGATTTTGCAGGTTCCCCCACATGTCCCCCACCACTTGCTTCTCACTCCTGATCAGTGGGGAGGAGACACCTGTGGTTTTAAATATGGTGTGGTTTTTGCCTCCTGGCCAGTCAGCAACATATAGCAGGGCTGCCAGGACCCCTCAGCCAATCAGTAGCAAGTGGCAAAAACAGTGCCATATTTAAAGCTGCAGTTTTTGCCTCCCTGCCAATCAGGAGTGAGTGGTGAGTAGCAGAGCCCCTCCACCAATCAGTGGTGGATCTTCTGGAACATAGGGGAACTTTGTGTGCTGCACAGCACAGCCTACTCCCACTGTTATTTTGATAGGTACCTAATCTGGGATGGTGTTGGGGGGTGGGGCTTGGGGTGGCTATAGCACCCCAAAATTTTCCTTAGCTCCGCCCCCATAGCCACCCCTCTCACAGCTGCCCCTCCCCTCCCTCCT
>NW_017729030.1:2462884-2464522 GCF_001723915.1 Gavialis gangeticus | reverse complement strand
GCTGTTCCGGTCCCTGCTTAGGAAGATGGAGGCAAAGAAATCATTAGACATGTTGGCTTTGTTGTCTGGTGTGACGACCAAATTTCCTAACATGCCCTGCAGGGGACCCACATTACTCGGAACCTTCTTTTTACCCCCTATGTATTTAAAGAAGGACTTCTTATTGTCCTTAATCTGGGAAGCTAGTCCTAGTTCCATCTTTGCCTTGGCCTTCCTGACTGCCCCCCTACATCCCCAAGCAGCTGCAGTATAGTCATCCCTGGTGATGTCCCCTCCTTCCCCCAGGCCACTGCCACCCACCCTATACAACTGAGCCCACCCCACTTCTGCCTGCAGTGCAGCCCCACAGGGAAGAGGCTGCTGCTACCCCTGTCCCTAATCACGGGTGACTCATAGGGGCATGGTGGGGCAAGTACCCCAATAATTTCCACCAAGGCTGTCAGCAGGGGCCCAAGCAGCTTGTGCCATGCTGCTGGCCAGGTCTGGAGCTAGGGCTGGGGCTGTAGCAAGTGGCCTGTGTCCAGGCACCATGCTGCATAGCAAGCCTCCCCTGGCATCCCTTCCAGTGCTGCCTGTGTCCCCACCCACCTGGCTGCATTGTTGGGTGGGAAGGGAGGGGAAGGGAAACCAGCAGCAGCTTGCCCTCACACCTGCGCTGCTGGGGGGGGATTCTGGCAGCTGGTCCTCATAGGTTCTTCCTTCTCTTTCCCTGCCCTCTCTTTCTCTTTTTCCTTTCTTTTTCTCTTCTCTTTCTTTCTCTCTCTTTTCTCTTTTCCTCTTTTTTTCTTTTTTCTCTCCTTTTTCCTTTCACTCTTTTCTCTCTTCTCTTTTTTCTCTCTCCCCACTTTTTTCTCATATCTTTTTCCCATTTTTTTTCTTTCCTCCTTTGTTTCCCTCCTTCCCTCCCTCCCCTTCCCTTTTTTCTCTCTTACTTCTTTCTTTTTTCTTTCTTTTGTCTGTCACTCCTCTCCTTTTCTCTCTCTCTCCTATTTTCTCTTCTTTCTCTTCCTCTTTTTATCTCTCTCTCATTACAACATGCTTAACAAAAAAAGAATACACAACAACAATGGTAGCAAATGAAGTTTTATTTATTGTCACCAGGTTTAGAATTTTTGGGAAACCTGGTATTTACTGTAACCCCCCCCAATTTTTTATTATTAACTATATTAATATACAGTGCATTCTGTTATGTGCCCCCCAGCCACAGTTTTGTTTTTCTAGCATTCTGGCACCTTACAAGGTAGATATTGTGGTTTTTTGCCACTCTGGCCAAAAAATTTGCCTGCCCCTGGTCTAAGTTGATGCACTTGGAACTGCTTGTATGAAGCAATGACCTTGGAATTAGAGTGAAAATCAAAGGAAAGCTTCCTTTGATACACTGCATTTGTTTGTTGAGATTAAATAGTCTCAGTAGTCAGACTGGCTATTATCAAATACTAAAAGTGTGGTTGAAGTAGGCCTTTGCCTACACATGAGTAATTTAGGTTTCATAACAATAGCAATCTTTTTCTGAATCATTCTCTTTCAGAGAATCCATGTAAAATTCAAATGTGATTTATGCATAAGCCCATTCCTCTCATGGAATTGCAGTAGTAAGTGATTCTGAGATTCATATATACCTTCATAAATTATAGTTTT
>NW_017729030.1:2449137-2457884 GCF_001723915.1 Gavialis gangeticus | reverse complement strand
AGCACCATGGCAGGCACTGGGGCAGGGGCAGGAGAACACATATCTGTGGTGGTATGCAGGGAAACCTGCAAAATCAAAATCAAAGGAGCCACTGTGAACCCCGCACGCACTGATTTTGCAGGTTCCCCCACATGTCCCCCACCACTTGCTTCTCACTCCTGATCAGTGGGGAGGAGACACCTGTGGTTTTAAATATGGTGTGGTTTTTGCCTCCTGGCCAGTCAGCAACATATAGCAGGGCTGCCAGGACCCCTCAGCCAATCAGTAGCAAGTGGCAAAAACAGTGCCATATTTAAAGCTGCAGTTTTTGCCTCCCTGCCAATCAGGAGTGAGTGGTGAGTAGCAGAGCCCCTCCACCAATCAGTGGTGGATCTTCTGGAACATAGGGGAACTTTGTGTGCTGCACAGCACAGCCTACTCCCACTGTTATTTTGATAGGTACCTAATCTGGGATGGTGTTGGGGGGTGGGGCTTGGGGTGGCTATAGCACCCCAAAATTTTCCTTAGCTCCGCCCCCATAGCCACCCCTCTCACAGCTGCCCCTCCCCTCCCTCCTTCCCCCAGGCCACTGCCACCCACCCTATACAACTGAGCCCACCCCACTTCTGCCTGCAGTGCAGCCCCACAGGGAAGAGGCTGCTGCTACCCCTGTCCCTAATCACGGGTGACTCATAGGGGCATGGTGGGGCAAGTACCCCAATAATTTCCACCAAGGCTGTCAGCAGGGGCCCAAGCAGCTTGTGCCATGCTGCTGGCCAGGTCTGGAGCTAGGGCTGGGGCTGTAGCAAGTGGCCTGTGTCCAGGCACCATGCTGCATAGCAAGCCTCCCCTGGCATCCCTTCCAGTGCTGCCTGTGTCCCCACCCACCTGGCTGCATTGTTGGGTGGGAAGGGAGGGGAAGGGAAACCAGCAGCAGCTTGCCCTCACACCTGCGCTGCTGGGGGGGGATTCTGGCAGCTGGTCCTCATAGGTTCTTCCTTCTCTTTCCCTGCCCTCTCTTTCTCTTTTTCCTTTCTTTTTCTCTTCTCTTTCTTTCTCTCTCTTTTCTCTTTTCCTCTTTTTTTCTTTTTTCTCTCCTTTTTCCTTTCACTCTTTTCTCTCTTCTCTTTTTTCTCTCTCCCCACTTTTTTCTCATATCTTTTTCCCATTTTTTTTCTTTCCTCCTTTGTTTCCCTCCTTCCCTCCCTCCCCTTCCCTTTTTTCTCTCTTACTTCTTTCTTTTTTCTTTCTTTTGTCTGTCACTCCTCTCCTTTTCTCTCTCTCTCCTATTTTCTCTTCTTTCTCTTCCTCTTTTTATCTCTCTCTCATTACAACATGCTTAACAAAAAAAGAATACACAACAACAATGGTAGCAAATGAAGTTTTATTTATTGTCACCAGGTTTAGAATTTTTGGGAAACCTGGTATTTACTGTAACCCCCCCCAATTTTTTATTATTAACTATATTAATATACAGTGCATTCTGTTATGTGCCCCCCAGCCACAGTTTTGTTTTTCTAGCATTCTGGCACCTTACAAGGTAGATATTGTGGTTTTTTGCCACTCTGGCCAAAAAATTTGCCTGCCCCTGGTCTAAGTTGATGCACTTGGAACTGCTTGTATGAAGCAATGACCTTGGAATTAGAGTGAAAATCAAAGGAAAGCTTCCTTTGATACACTGCATTTGTTTGTTGAGATTAAATAGTCTCAGTAGTCAGACTGGCTATTATCAAATACTAAAAGTGTGGTTGAAGTAGGCCTTTGCCTACACATGAGTAATTTAGGTTTCATAACAATAGCAATCTTTTTCTGAATCATTCTCTTTCAGAGAATCCATGTAAAATTCAAATGTGATTTATGCATAAGCCCATTCCTCTCATGGAATTGCAGTAGTAAGTGATTCTGAGATTCATATATACCTTCATAAATTATAGTTTTGTACTGTTTTTACCTTGAGCTACTATTTGGAGCTCGCTTGCTTTTTTTCTTTCTTATCAAAATCATAAAATGCCACTGATAGCAATTATGTCATAGTATCAGGTGATCACTGTTAGCCGGTGTTTCAGAGGCTGGTGTGAAAGGCAAGGTATGCTATTTTTTACGGCTGCATATTTTGCTCTATTCAGAAGTCTCTGAAGTTAACCATATTCCACAAGATTTTTAGGCCTGCAAATATCTGAATGAAGGACAGCATTGTGTAATTTGTAATTGGAAAATTCCTTTTAAGTCTTTATTTCATTGAGCGGTGATTTAATAGCTTTCATAAATATGACTGTAAGATGCATTGTCAGCCATCTTTTAAAGGATTTACAATCTCAGGTAACTTGTGAAATGAATTAGTGGATTTTTATATATTAAATGCTATGGACAAGTTTAGAACGCACATTTTTTTTCAGCTTTTCAAAGGATTCAAACTACCTGGAAATATTTGATACTGAGAAATGATAAGCAGAAGTAAATTACCATCAATGGGAAAACATTTATTTTTAAATAGGATGGCCAGCCTATACAGTTTTCTTCTCCTGAGATCTGAATTAAAGAAAAATGTGTAAAATAGCAGGTGGGAAAAATGTCATGCCTTACCCTTGAAGTACAACCTTAGACTTATAGTCAAAGCCAGACTATCACAAGTGATATTCCCTTTATTCCTATACAATAATAAATATATTATAATTTTAAAACCATAAAAGATGTGAAATAACTTTAATAGCAGTAAATATGCAGTATCACTCCACATGAAGCTATAAGTGATGACAGTTTAAGCAAGGTTGAGCTTATACTTTGGGTAGGTGTCTTGCAAATGAAAAGCTATTTAAGTGCTAAAATCAATTGGCTATATAATACTGTGTTTTCTGATGGGAATAATATAGAAAAGATGACTGGAAGTTGTTTGTTACAATGGTAAAATGAGATTTTACCTCTTGTTATTAGCGGCCCATACATTCATCATTATAAACCGCTTCATTTTTATTTTATTATATTGATTTACCTTAGCACCCAAGACAGTTTGTACTCTTACAAAATTCAGAAAACATTGATTTACTTAAATTATTCAATACTTTAGTGTATGGCCATTATGTCATTTAACACTTTAGACAAATCAATACAACTTTTTAAAATTGCCTTCCTTATTCAGAAGGTATTGCAAATGTATTTTGCTGGAATCATTAATTTGGTCTAAGCTGATGATATTTTATAAATCAGCTATTTTAAAACAATGAGATAATGTATATATAGCAATATGCACAAAAACTCATAGACAAAATGAATAATTTAACATAGACTAAAGCACACTATGCCATAGAATACTGTTTTACCTTATAACAATATCATTCTCCAATATCCAAAACTATACTACTACTGTATGCTTGTATAAAGCTTTTCCTCCTTTAAGCAAAGACTTGGACTAAAAATGTTTCTAGAAATATTCTCCATACTGGCTAAAATTTTGACTGTAAGAGAACAATATTTGTAAGACAGACTTTGGTTGAAAGAGGTAGTGTAGAGAATAATTATTTAGCAGGAGTGTGTATTTGTAAGATATGAAATTCCTATTCAAATGTATCCTGGAAAAACATAACTTCAGATGAGATAACATCACAATAAAATAAGCTACACATTCTGGCTGAAGTGGGGCTATTCAGATACAATGAAATTTGTAGACATCATAGGTGTGATCCTTTCCACTTTGTATATCAACATTAGATTCAATTAAAGCCCAATGAAATCATTAGGAGCCCCACTGATTTAAATTGTCTTTGGATCAGGTCCACAGAAATGAATGAAGTTTGTAGTGTAGAGGGAATGTGAGTTTATATTTGCATGCTCTACTGTATTTGCAATGAAGTGGGGAAATTTATTTCTGTGAGGGGGAAGCTGTTCCTCTTTGTGCAATCACCTATCCTTTAATTAAAAGATCAGCTGCTAAGAAGATAAAAGCTTAAGGAAAGATCTCCAAACTCATTATTTTCCTATTATTCTAAACAATGCAAGGAGCTTACCTAAATCATCTGAAATGGAAGTCTTTGGGATGTGGTCTACACAGCAAAAAATTGCCTGCAGCACATATCGACATACATATATAAATTATTTAATTTTGGTACAAATAAGAATGTAGCCATGTCTATCACATTGCTATCAATACCTGAGCTAGTTGGCATAAACATAGCTTGGATTTGTGCTTCATAAGATGCAGTCACCCCTCAGAAGTTTAGACAGACCCATGGTCAGTTAGACAACAACATGATTCTCAAATAATAATTTGGAACATTTCCATATTTATTGCTTTATAGTTTAAAAATGCATTTACTACAATAGTGAAATTATTTTTCATTCTTTTCACTAAACTAAGGTAATTAACCATTAAAAGGAAAGTTGTATTGTAAACAGAGAAGCCTTTGATTAATACGAGATCCTGCTATATCTGTATAGAGTATTTCATTGCATAGAGCATATATGCTAAATGAGGAAATGACTTGGTAGACCATGTAAATTCCTACTATGTGCTATGGAATCAAAAATTCTGGTTGCTTCTGGTCTAGGATAAAGTGGAGGTATGATCAGTGAATCTTCAAACTGCCGAAACAATGTACTACAGAACCAGTATGTGGGATATAATTGATGGCAATTAGAGTCTTTCGGGAGCTGAGTAATGAGACTGAAGCTCAGGGCAGCCTTTCTTTCTGAGTATTTAGTTACATCAAGGAGTGGCAGACAAGCAGAACGATAGAGTGCTTTAAGGGAGTGAAGCACAACAGGAGCAGGGTGGCCACTAGGGGGCTTCATGGCCACTCTTGGGGTGTTTGCCTGTTACAAACCCTCTCAAAGGTATCTGGCTCACCCTTCTGCTCTACAGTCCAATGTTTTCAGTAAAATAATACAATATTTCTAATTTCCCTACAGGAAATGTTTTTCAACCTATTTGTCAACCAGTCTGCTTTAATGGACTGAAAACGATTTTAGAGCAAAATTAGACATAACTAGCTTCAAACAGGAAGCAAGCCACTAATTATTTTGGAGATCAGAATCCGTGATTTGCCTTTAAAGGATGACAGGTTGTGGCTTTTCTCTCTGTACTAATGTGTTAAAGTTAGAAGGGCCCGTAGTGCTGTTTGTGCAGAATTCCCAGTGAATTAGCAAAAATCTGCATTGTTCCTAGAAGGAGGCTGTGTCTCCAGACACAAAATAGCCCTAAAAATAAAAACCAGGTTTAAAATAAGGGATTAAAAATGAAAGAAAAAGGGGTGAGGGGTGGAGAGGAGTTCTTGAACAGTGTATTTTCCAGTGCTCTGTCTATCTCGGTTTCCAAAGGAAATCATAATTACTTCAAGATTACAATCCAAACTTGGAAGTATGAAAAAGTATTGGTATTACCTTTACATTGTATTTGCTCATGTAATAATTTTTCATTCACATAAACAATGTTACTACTGTGGGGAAAATTGGGATTTTAAGAAACACAACAGAAATAATTGGGTTTGGCAAAAGTAAGCTCTTTCACTCAGCACACAGTGGGTTCACTGACCAGTCAGTGCTTAAAGAACTTGCAAAGGTCTGTTTTTTCTATATCCACTTTTAAAGCAACTAAAAACATCAGTTCTGGTTTTGATTACTGTAGGCACTTAAGCATGGCTCTACAGTACACTAATGATTCTTCTGAGAGATAGAATTAATTAGCCTGGGCACAGCACAGTGTGAAATACAGGTATACTGCTTATGGTTTGGGAATAGCTGTTACCTCCCAAACCAGAAGTTGTATAGCAGCATTCGTGTGGTACCAGGCTGTGTCCTGCTTATTGCTTAGGGAATCTTAGGAAAGGGGTTGGCCAATTTGGGAATAATTTTTCAAAACTGGGAAAATAGTCCCATTATTCAACCTATTCCAAAACTGGGATTTTTTGCCCAAGAAATTTAGGCTTGCAGGTCACTTTAATTTTATTCCAACTGACTGTATATAACAACAAAAGCTTCACAGAATCCCATCCAGAATGTCTTTTCAGGAAGACAGGACATTTCCAAAGGCATGACTTCCCTTTCCTACTAAAACTTAACACCAACAATATTAAATAGCATACAATTACAGATACTCATAATCAGTTTAAAAAACTAATCACTACTAAATATATTTAAGTAATTTTTGCATGACACTGTGAATTGTCATATGGACCTCAAAGTCTCCTTTTGAGCACTTCTGCTGTTAGGAGGCAGCAAGCCCATTTGTTGATGTTGTTCTAGGACTCTCTTGACTATGCTGTGCTTGCTGCCATAAAGGGCAAAACAATGCACTCAGGAGTCCTTATCATCTTTCTATATGGGAAATGAAGAAGACATTACCTGTTCTTTCTTTTCATAGAATATTTTTATCTGGAGTAACAACCACTGGCATCCATGGAACAACTTCCTGTGACACCAGTGCTATTTGCAACCATTATTTTCCCATCATATATACACATAGCTTCCTTTTCATGAAGTAGTAGACCCAAGATCATATTAAATCTTCTTGTGCCTCTAACTTTCAACCTCTGCATGCTTGTATGCCTCAGGTCTTTTTTTCTTTGTAATATTTGGGACATCAGTCATTTCTACAGAGTCTGCCTGCTATCAGCTTCTATGAGCAATACATGTCCATTACTTTGCAAATTTTAAATGTTTTGTCAAGGGTTAGTTCTGCATTTTCTAGTAACATTGAAGGGTTTTTGTTTACTTACTTTTGTTTTAGATTTGTATCATAAGTTGGCTCTTCAGCGCCAAATGAGGCAAACTTTTCTTTAGCTTTACCTTTCTTCTGTACACTTTAATTTTAAAGGTATTTTCCACAGATTTCATTTTTATGTATAGTTCAGTATTCTGCAGTTTTATAATTAAGTGCTTCTGCCTCAGTTAACTGAAAACTATTGAATGCATTAAGTGCTATAGAAGCTACCACTATCAAAATGTTTCCTCCTAAATAACTTTCTCCTTACTAGCACCCTTTGCTTGTCAATGCAGAGGGAAATACAATTTGGATTTCACCTTGTGGCCTTTCATAGTTTCAAAGAGTTCCAGCTCTGAGATTATTTTTGTCAACTGTTCCATTCTTACATCTAGAAAATATTTAATATTTCTGCTTACTCCTGGTTCTTGGGGGTGGGCGGGGAGGTAAGGTAGGGGGGCAGTGATCACTTATGGTTGAATTTTATTCTCTCTGTCATTTAGATGCAGATTTGGTCTTCTACATGAGGGCTGTCCTTGTAGCCTATGGAACTCATGAGACTTATAAGGGATTCAGTCGAGGTCACCAGGCTGTCACCTGGTCCCTGCTTCTTCCAGTACTTTGGCTGGAGATGCAGCTGGGATCTCCAGGCTCTCTCTCTCTCCATTTTCCCCTTCCCTAAGAGCAGGGTGGTAAAGCCCAAAGTAATGTGGGGGAGTCTATGGCCTGGGGTGCCTGAAAGGCACAATGTAGCATGGGAGCCTGTGGCTGGAGAGTATAGGATGGTGCAGGGTGCCTGGACATCCAGTGCAGTGCAGGGCCAATGGTCACCACTGATGTGGCCCCTGCTACTGCAGCCCAGACTGCCTAGAAGCTGGACAGCCTTGTTTCTACACAGCCTTCTAGGAACTAAGAATGACACTTACAAATTGGAATTATTTTCCTGTCTGCATAGCTCTGTGAGTGTGGATGTACACACCAAGACTGGGCACATGCACTAGCAACAGAGAAAGAGGACAAGTTCCTATCTCCCTCCCTCCCAAAAACTCAGTAGTTAGAGAAACTAGCAAAGCCAAGGAACCTAGAATCTAGGACTCCATAACAGACAGCCTGAGGCTCCCTGTTCCTTTAAGAGAAGAAACAGCTCAGCAAGGGAGCACTGCAGGCTAGGCAGGGTGCAGCAGCTGCAGGTTGCTGGGGCAACAGGCCAATGAGGCCAATTAGTAGGCACCTTCAGGCAGCATGCGGACTGGAAGCGGGCAGGGTCCTGGGAAGATATAAGCCCAGAGCCTCAGCTGGCAAGCTTGTCTAGCCCTGTTAGCTGTAGGGTTAGGAGATCTGGACCAGGAGAGCTACCCAGGGATGCTAGACTGACTGCTTTTCTGCCTGCAGGAACAGTGAGTCTCAGGGAGCTCACAAGGAGCCCAGGCTGGACGGTATGGCTGCACAAGGGGTGAGGGAAGGTGTATCCTCTTAAAGGGGCAGAGGGCTGCTTCCACTGGTGTTGTTTATGTTCTAGCCCAAAGGTTTATGTTTATGTTCCAATTATATGGTGGTTTGGTTTGGCACTGTAGTGGTGGTATATGGGGGTTCCATTAGTGTCGAAGGAGCACACAATTGCCTTGAGCCCTGCCAAGGGAAGGCTTAAGGCTTGAGGAACTGTTGATCCCAGAGTCAGCAGAGTGTGAGGCCACAGAGCCAGACAGGTGCCAGAGGCCTAGCACCTGAGAAGGGCACAACTAGATTGGGGCCAACGGCCTGGTGCCCAAAAAGGCTAGACCAGAGCTAGTGCCTCAGAGCTGGAGACAATACAGTGGGCTTGGGCTAGAAGATCTAGCTAAGGTAAGGGGCAGAGGCCAAAGCTCTGACAGGAGTACAACAGTACAATAACACCCGGAAGATTTGGGGCATGGTCTAGGAGAGGATTGAAGCCATCCAATTAGCCCCTAAGGCTTGAGGTGCCCTGCAGTGGCACAGCTATAGAGTGAGGGCCAGTGAATGGCCTGAGGACCAGTGAGGCCCAGCAATGGGCTTGAGGACTATTGCATCTAGTGACACCATTATGAGACTTGTACCA
>NW_017729030.1:2431186-2444137 GCF_001723915.1 Gavialis gangeticus | reverse complement strand
CCTGCAGTGGCACAGCTATAGAGTGAGGGCCAGTGAATGGCCTGAGGACCAGTGAGGCCCAGCAATGGGCTTGAGGACTATTGCATCTAGTGACACCATTATGAGTCTTGTACCAGGTATGGAGATTAAGACACAGTTGTCTTTAACTATCAGCAAAGTTTTTGAACCCTATTAGATACAACTCTAAATTAAAAATAAAGCATTCTCAGTAGTTATAATTTTAGAACTGTAGCTAGTCAAAGCAGATGTTTATCACCCCAAGATATCGCAAACTCGACTTCACTGATTGATTGGGGCATGAGGTCTTGTCTGGGAGCTCCTGGCTCCCATGGCTGATGTTGATGCAGGATCTTGGATCAATGATGGGATCTCTTCAGGCTTTCTTCATGAGCATTCCATGGAGGAGTTCCAATTCTTTTCTTATATATCTTATAATTACTGCATTATCATCATATAATTATCAAAAACCCTTCCTTAAAATGCATATTAATAAGCTTATTTCTGCTTGCCATATATGATTATTCATTACTGGAATTTTCCAGTTGTTAGTACCTTTTCTCATTCTTAGGTGGGAATTAGTTTTGCTACTGACTCTTCCCCTCTTTCCCAAGCCAAATTACTTATTCTGGATGGCCTACTTCTTCTTTGGACTTTGGTTATCCAGACAGGGTATTTCCAGACTTTCTCCTCCTCTTCACCAAGAATGGATCATGGTCAAGGTGGTGATCTGCATGCCAGGTCTCTTTCCTAAGTTGCAGCTAGTTACAGCCAAGGTTAAATCTGTAGCACAACATATATTCAGCCTTGTGCTAAGCACCAGTGTTAAAATCCAAGGCCCAGAGGCTTCTGGGTCCCAACAGAATGAGTTATGTCCAGTGAGGGGCCTGGGGATTAATGAGGAGCAGTAGGGAACCCTAGTGGGAGTTCAGTTGAACTGGGAACATGTGAAAGCCCAGTGACAGCCTCCCTTTTAGAAACATAAGAAACATCCAGGAGTAGCAGGCAAGATAGAAGGGAGGGCACCCTACAGTTGGTATGAGGCATGATCATGGAGCCGCCAAAGGGCATCACGTCACCCCTGGGACCTCAATGTGCTACAGACTCCCATAACCAAAGGGGGCTTGAAAATAGGTTCTCTGACTTCCCAACACATCTCTACTACCACACCATATATCAGGCTTCATCTAGTCCCTTCTGTCATCCCTTTTGAAACTGTGAGACATGAGGCCAGGAGGTAAAACAAAAGCCAAAGGGTGTGTGGCTCAGTAAGGTGGCTGCTTGCTTGGCTGTAAAGGTGTCCTCTGTTCTAGATAAGGCCCTTGTTCCAAATGAGTCTCCATTCATATTTTCCCTACAGACTATAGCAGTGGCTCGGATTCAAAAGGCATGGTAGTTAGAATGCTTTGCTGGGAAGTCAGAAAGACCAAGGTTTCAGCACTCTAGGCATATCTATATGAGACATTTACTGTACAGCAGCCTAATTAGCTGCACAGTAAATGTCTCAGCATCTACACGTGCACCCCTGTTAGGCTGGAGTAAACTAATTTACTCCTCAAGTATGATCTTAAATACAAGTACTATCCTGCTTTGGAGTAAAAACCTCTGCAGGAGTACATATATAGACACTTCCCTGACTAACTGGGGCATGAAGGTGCGTCAATGTGGGGGCTGCCTGCCAGCTAGCCCCAAGCTGGAGCACCCTTGTGCCCAAGCTATCCCTTCTACAGAGCATTCAGCTGGGGGAAACAGGTCTGGCAGACTAACCATCCAGGCTCCCTGCCAGGTGGAACTGCTCCAACCTGGCTCAGCGTGCTGTACTCCTGGGTGCAAGTTCAAAGAGTAATAAACTCCAGAGTTTATTGTTCCCAGGGTCCCATTCAAATAGCATTCCCAGAAGCAATAAACTGCAAAGTAATAAACTGCAAAGTGTACTGCTTCACATTAATTGCACGTGTAGATGTGCCTTCTGTGTGTGTCACATACAATACAGGGGCACACAGAATACAGAATAAAAAGTTAAAACTTATTTCTCCTTGTCTACACCTTAATCTTAACTTTTATTCAGTTTACCTACCTTCACTTCTGGCTAGGGGAGAGATTTCTTGCTGCAGTGCAGGTTTTTTTACTCTTTCCCCAATTCTGTGTCTGTCTGCAGACTGACAACCCGTTCTCTCTTGGTCCATTCTACCCCAGTATTATGCTTGGTTCTAGGTTCAGTAAGGGAACAGTAAACTATACCAGCCACTTCAGGTATTTCCCACTATTAGCTTCTGCATTGTTTTCTATGGGAGGTTTTATATTCTTTTCCCTCCTCCTCCCCTCCCCTGCCACCTCCCTTCTTACAACATTCTTGTTCATGGGATTTCAACAACCAGTCAAAAGGCAGGGCTGAATCATTCCTCTCCTGCAAGGGCCAGCCACATTGTGCCATTGACCATTATTTGTTTCTCCAAGTCCACAGTCTTTTAGTTCCGTATCCATTAAGCATGAATGTATACCATTCATTAATTTAATTTGTAATGAGATTATTTTAAAATAATCTCATTTGAGATGATCAAATTACTAGATAGTTTTACATAAGACAATCTCATTAACAGTGTATCGAGATGTCACTTTTGATCCATTTTGTATCCCAGACATAAATTCATTACATGATTCTAACCTCCTTAAGCTGATGTGTGTTGTTCTGTATAATTCATATTAAATGAATGTGTATTACTTTTTATTATTGAAAATTGAAAAAAAAATTATTTCCAGGTGTATAATTTATCCATCAATATTCTTTCTCTCTTTCTTTCTCTCTCTCTCTCTCTCTCTCTCTCTCTCACACACACACACACACACACACACACACACACACACACACACACACACTTTGACCACAAAGATACACATACTCACTTTCTATCCCTTTTGTGTAGTATCTGCCTTTGTGCAGTATCTAATAAAAATCACAGTATTATACAAAAACATAATACCATTGGTCTTTCTGGTTCATTTCTGGATGTTTCTATACCTTCAAAGATAATCAGGAATAGAAAGAGTGAGCCTCATCTTGAAGGAAGTAGCTCCAGCCCTGGGCAAAACAACAAACTGTGCAATCTATAATTAATGACCAATTTTACAAGGTTGCTGAACTTCAAGAAGTGATAGCAGTATATGGAGCTACAATTCTGCTTTCTGTATACTGCAATTTTCTGTGCAAGAACCCATCCTGCCATCTGGAGAAAAGCAAGATTACAGTTAAAATCAAGATGGCAGAGAATGAAGGCTGATACAAACACAAGGAAATACAAAGAATTCATGAAAGGTTTGGTTAGGTTAAGTTATTAGCCTGCAAACCTTGATATCACCTTCACTGACACTGTAAAAGACCATCCTGAACTGCCTGTTATCCCCTTTTACCAGTTAACAAACATCTTACCTGCATTACTAGATTTCATTACATTTACTTTTCAAGAAGTAACAAAGACTCTAAAATGAGTTTCAGTCAAAGATTTTGAACTCTTGGACTTGGTGAAAAGGCTAAGAGTTACTGAGGTTCTCTGCCAAAGTTGTCAGAATGCAATTGGGTTTGACACCTATGTAGGAGGGAGAGAAGAATAAAATTTATCACAGTAGCCTTTAACTTAAAAAAGTTCCTCATACCAAAATGAGGAAGCTAGTTAGACATAAATTAAAGGGATGAAGAACTTGCAGGCAACATGGGAATTGCTTAAAAACAGTATTTTTGAGATACAAAGCAAATGCATACCACAAAAAGAGGGAAAGTGGATCAAAAGAAAGCCAGCATGGTTTAATGGCAGAGTTGCATAAAATAAAAAGAGCATAAACTCTTGCAAATGAAATGCAAAACTGGAATAAGACAAACTAAGAAAAAATTTGAGAAGAAACTTGCTAAAGATGCAGAAGGTAACAATAAACATTTCTTCAAGTACATTAGAAGCTGAACACCTCTGTGAGTACAGAGCTGGGAAGGGAGCAAGCTCCCAGGCCTGTTCCCCACCTAACTCCATGCTCACATAGCTGGGTAGGGAACAGGCTCCACAGCTCCAACCAGCAGGGAACTTCCAGTGCCAGCTCCATGACTCTGGGGGTGCCACTGGGAGATCCTTATCACCAGCTCTGAAATCATGGGGCCTGTGCTGGGAGACCCTTATCTCTTATGTCCCAGCCAGGCATCTCCCAAGCATTACTGGGCCATTACTAATCAAAAGTAAATTCACTACTTGCATTTGTCGGTAGCAAATTTCCTTGTGATTAGCAAGGTTTACTGTATAGTAAACATGTGCACAAGTAGATGCACATGCTTACTGTACAGCAAACTATACTACTGTTCAGTTAAGTGTCTCATGTAGACATGTCCACAGAGTGTTAAGTGAATTTTGAGATGAAAGGGGAAAAAGATATGGGGCAATATTTTGAGAAGTATGTGGACCCAAGGGTGCTTAAAAATATGGGAGACACCTGGCTGTGTTATGAAGAAAAAAAACCCATTGGAGATTGAGTGGTTAGGGAGTAGAGTAAGAAAGGGGTTGAGAAATGAGAATAGGTGGAAAGAACAGAGGTTAGGATAGGATTAGGGCAAGTAGTGGAGATTTGACCTCTATTTTGTGCCAGGAAAAAGACAGAATTGTAGGAAGAAGAGGGGAAAGAGATGGAATGTGATTGGGAGAAAGAATATTCTGTCTTATTTTGTCATTTTTTCACTGGAGAGAACTCAGCTAGATATACTCTTGCTTAGTACTTTGACCAAGTTCTGACTTTTTATAGGATTCCTTTGATTTAAACTCCTTGAAGAGCTTATCTCATTATCAACCTTTAGCTAGGTTGATCTCATGTTGCATTTCCCATTCTTCTGTCAGGATAGCTCGCTACTGTGCGCTTAAGAAAGCCTTCTTAAAATACACCCAGCTCTCTTAGACTCACTTTTCCCTCACACTTACCTCTCAAGGGGACTTTTCCCAAATTCCCTGAATTTGTTAAAGCTTTCTTTTCTGAAATCCAGTGTGCTTGTCCCAGTGCTCTCCTTCCTTCTTCCTTTTAGGATCTTCAACTCTATTATTTCATGGTCACTGGCTGCATCTACATGAGACACCTACTTCACAGGAACTCATTACTACTGCACAGTAGTGTCAGCAGGCACAAACCATGATGTGATGCTACTGTACAGTAGCAATGAGCTACTGTGCAGTAAGCACCACTAGGCAACCATGCTGGGATGCTATTGTGCAGACTTATTTAGAATAGAGAAGAGGAGACTGAGAGGAAATTTGATAACAACTTTCAACTACCTGAAGGGGTGTTCCAAAGAGGACAAAGCTAGACTGCTCTCAGTGGTGGCAGATGACAGAACAAGGAGTAGCAGTCTCAAGTTGCAGTAAGGGAGGTTTAGGTTAGATATGAGGAAGAATCTTTTTACTAGGAGGGTAGTAAAACACTGCAATAGCTTACCTAAAGAGGTGGTGGAAGATCCATCCTTGGAGGTTTTCAAGACCCAGCTAGACAAAGCTTTGGCTGGGATGATGTAGTTGGGGATGGACCTGCCTTGAGTAGGGGGTTGGACTAGATGACCTCCTGAGGTCCTTTCCGATCCTAATTTTCTATGATTCTATGATTCTTTGATGACACCCCCTATTGTTCTCCCCTCTTACATTTACCCAGAGGCTTTCAAGATGCCTGTTTTCCAATTTGCACTGCACCTCCAAGCACATATACATCACCTTTATATATAGGGAAACACCCCCTCCTTTTTTCCCTGCTTCTATCCTGAACAAGCTATACTCATCTATGACCATGTTCCAGTCATGTGAAGTATCCCATCACATCCCCATAATTCCAATTACATCATAATTCTGTTATTGTCTAGGGCCTCTAATGCTTACGATTTGTTTCCCATACTTCTCACATGAGTGTATAAACATTTCAAGTGTCTAACTGATCATTCTGTCCACTCCCTGAGAATAACACTAAGGCTTCCATTATTGCTCAGTTTTTAACCAGGTCTCCAGACTCTTTGACTACCCTCTGGTCTTTTGTCTCCATCCCCATGGTGAACCTATTTTAAAGCTCTCCTCACTAGGTTTAGCAAGCCTGTACACAAAGAAACTCTTCCCTCTCTTCATCAGGTGAATCCTGTTAGGGTGACAATAATTTGGATTATTAGGGAGCACTGGATTTGCAGCTGAATAGAAAAGCATGACCTGTCGTCTAGCAAAGCTGCTGACCACAAGGCAGAATGATAGCTAAGCCAGCTTATGCTAAGTAACCATCTTAACTATGTCAACCATTTTCTGAGAAAAAAGCAGCAAGTGAATCTGTGTGAGTCTGTGTGCTATGAACCAGCTACAGCAAGGAACAAGATAAGACACAGGGGCCCAAAAAAGGTGGAAGATGGTACAATCTGAGCCGGAAAAACAGATTGGAATGTAGAAAAGAACACGTAATTGGTAACAGAATCTGAGATGAACATATGCAAAAAGGTGAATGGTGATTGGTGAAGAAGCCTCCAGAAGCTTCTAGGTTTTGGTCAAAGTCTGCCCATTGACCAAAGAGCAGGAGTCAAGGCCTTAGACATGCACTCATAGTATAAAGGCATGTAAATGAATGAAATGCATAGGCAAGGCCATGTTAATGAAGCAAACGCTAAACAGAGGCGAAGTTTGAGATGGGAGAAGAAATGGGTAGAACACAGGAGGGGCAAGGGTAAAGTGAATGTTAATGAGTATAAACCAAAGTGTATAAATATGGGAAAAACTATTGTTCAGCACTACTCCCTGTATTCTGTCGGTGACGGAGGTCGCCCGAAGCTGTCTCAATTCTGAATAAAGCTGTTGCGAGCAATGTGTGCTGCTGTTTGCTCCCTGCTCTGCTCTGGCTAATGAGTACAAGGATCCATGAGTAATTGGACCGTTGTCTTCCTAGTTATTGGGCACTGCATGGAGTTGGGGTCTAACACATCCCATCTCTTCATACAAATCTGATTTCCTGAAATACTACCTCATGGTCAAAGAAGCCAAAGCCCTGCTGGTGACACAATCTATGCAACCATCTGTTAATCTCTAGGATATCTGCCTCTCACTGGACCTTTACCTTTGACTATAAGAATCAATGAGAATACCTCCTGGGCCTCTATACAGGGGTGGGCAAAATACGGCCTGCAGGCTAGATCTGGCCCACCAGCCCTTTCTATCTGGCCCGCGGGGCCTTTAAAAATTTTAGAAAATTAATTTATATATGTCTGTGGCCATCTGTCAAAGATGACAGGCAACCAGCAGCAGCAGGACCTAGTGGGAGCCTGTGGCTGAGCAACAAGGGTAGCTCAGCTCCACCCAGCCCCCCACCCCCTTCCTGCCCTCAGCCCCCAACCAGAAACCTCTGTGGCTTCTGGCCCCATGCCCCTGGACCTGTTCCCCCTCCCTCAGTCTGAGTGGAAAATAAGGTAAGATTGGATGGAGGGAATGGCTGGAAGTGGCAGTTGTGGGGAGTGGTGGGGGCTGCATGGAGCAGCGAAGTGGCAGGGGGACCCGTGGGGAGCAGTGCAGGAAGTGGCAGCTGTGGGGAGTGTCAGGACCCACTTGGTGTGCAACAGGCAGTGGAACCACAGTGGGCAGCAGAGCCATGGTGGTCCCTGGCAGGCAGCTGGGCTGCAGCAGGCCCCAGTATGCAGCACAGTGGGCCCTGATGGGTGGCAGAGCTGCAGCTGGGCCCCAGCGGGTGGCAGGGCTGCAGTGGGCCCTGGGAGGCGGCAGAGCCACAGTGGGCAGCAAAACCATCGCCGGTCCTTGCAATTGGTGGGGTTGTGGTGGGTGGCAGTGCAGTAGCAGGCAGTGGGTCCCAGCAAGTGGAAGAGCCATAGGTGGGCCCCAGTGAGCAGTGGGAACCAGTGGGCGGCACAGCCACAGCAGGAGGTGGGCCCTGGTGGGTGGCAGAACTGTGGCCGGGCCCCAATGGGACCTGGCAGGCAGCAGAGCCACTGTGGGTGGTGGGCTCCAGTGGGCAGCAGAGCCATGGCTGGGCCGGGGCAGGACCCAGCGGTAAGCAGAGCCTCAGCAGGTGGCGGAGCCATGGGGGGCGCCAGCAGATGGTGGAGCCACAGAGAATGGTGGCATTGTGGCACGCGGTGGAGTCACAGTGGAGCTGCAGCAGGCATTGGACCCTGGCGGGCGGCAGGGGCCGTGGGCAGCACTGCAGGAATGGGGGGCTGCAGGGAGCAGTGGACAAGCCTGCAGGAGGGAATACAAGGAAAGGTGGTGGCAGACAGAAAAACAGAGCCTGTGCAAGTGCCCTGGGACTGGCAGAGAACCAGGGTGGGGTTGTAGAAACACAGAGCCTGGGCATGGGGTCTGCCTGCCTGTATCGTGTGAGGCTCACATGCAGCATGTTAGAGCTGCATGCTATGGAGCCGGCAGCCTGGCCCCAGCTCTCTCTCTTATCACACACCCAGCCACCATACCCACGCTCCACCATGTGCACGCGCGCGTGCGCGCACACACACACACACACACACACACACACTCTGCCACTTATACCCCCTTGCTGCCCACACAAAACATACAGTGGGACTGTATTTTAAGCTATTATGCAGCCACCTCTGGATACACTTTTTGTAAACACAGGAATCAGTAGAAAAATCTTTTAAAATAAAATTAAAATAAGTTATTGTAGATGTTTTGTGTGTGTGTGTATTGTGTGTGTATACATATATATATATATCTTTTTCATGATTTCCAGATCACAGCACCCTTCTAGTACTTTGAGGGCAAGGGGCGGGACTTCCAATGACAGAGGTCAGGGGCTGGGAGGTGGGACTTCTGGTCCCAATATGGTGACCAGGAGCGGGGCAACTGTCAAGGGGGGGGTCTACCCATGCAGCCCTCAACAGCTCCCCAAAACTTGGTAAGTGGCCCTCAGCCCAAAATAACTGCCCACCCCTGCCCTATACCTTCATCTTTGTACCCAGAGCCATGTAGTCACTTTGGATCTGCTCAAGGAAGTATCATTAATGCTGACATGCATGAGCAGTATGGGTATGGGTTGCAGTCAGAGAGCCAAATGAATTGGAGCAACCTTTCCATGACAGTGTGGATACCAGCTCCTGGCAGACAGTTCACCCACAAAGTGAAGGTCAGGCTGGCAAATGGATGTTTCTGTGTTCCACAGGAGGAAGTCACCACCCACCACCATCATCCATCACTTCTTGGTAGCAGTGGTCTTAGGAGTTGGTGGCTTGGCCTCCCCTGCCATTGGACTGGGCTCCTTCTCATCCAGTGAAAGGGCTTCATACTTGGTTTCTACATAGAAAGTTGCAAGTCCAGAAGAGAATCATTGTCTCTTCCTAGGGGTGACACAGGCCTGGTCACCCTCTAGCTATTTTGTCCACCACTATTGTAGCCCCAGCTCCTCAGCCACCTGAGCTGCCACATGCCCCATGACAAAGTCAGAGATGCTTTCCTAGCATGAAGTGAGAGCTGGAGCTGCTGCCAACTCTGCCACATCCACTGGCTGGAGATTCTGCCACCACCACCACCACTGCCATGGCTACTCCATGCTTTGAACTGGATCAAGCCCACAGGGATCCCCATGGTGCACATCTGGACCAGGGTAGGATGTGAGTTTAACACGCCTGATCTAAACTATACTGGGTATCTGGGCAGTTGAACATACAAAAACAGGGTCCTGAGATTCATGCTTATCTTAGTGAGAATCACATGGATAAAACAATTCTCACTACCTCGACAATACAGGGGGTTTCTTAAGATAACTGGATTGTTGCTTATATATTGAACAAGCTAGAATAACTGAAGTTTACTTGTCTCAAAAAAGAATGTATAAATAAGCATAGACATTTATTGTGTAGTTTTTGGCATCAAGTAGTGTTATCTTGAAGAGTGGGTAAAAGTGTTTGCTTTAGGGTTCTGGTCTCAACAGTCCTTTGCTGCACTGCTAGTACAGTAATTATAGTAAATTCATGTCTGAAGAACAAGCTGGGAGTGATCTCAATTTTCCCTGTGGCCTGTATAAAAAATTGAGAATCATAATAAAGAAAAAACCCTATATTACTTTTCTTTGCATCTATAGAATTTTCCTATATATCCAAAATGTCAAAAGGAAATACCTTTGAATTTGTTTCTATTGCTTTTTAATAATTTAAACCTCAGAAATATTTTTTTATAAATAAAACAAAAACTGTTGGAGAGCACTGAAACTTTAATGCTACAGTACAGGGTGTTCAGTCAAAAGTACCCAATTTACTCTTCTCTGCAGGAATTCTTATGTTATTTTTTTCTTGGGCCTTGTGGTATGTAAGGCAAGAGGATGGCTTCTCTGAAAATTCAGCCCCTTGCCCGTTTTGATACTTCTTCCCGATTGTTCTCTCACTCATTTATATCTGTCAACACTTTATGACCACAATGTTCTTGATCTTTATTTGGAATCCTACATTCTTCCATTCCCATTACATGCCCCAAATACAAAAGCCACCTTTTCTGTAGCATCATACTTGCTCATATGTGTCTTGTTTGGTCAAAGAAATTTATATTTGCTACCTACTCACCGTTTTAAGGTAATATTCTTTATTGATACTGTAAGTCATTGACAATGTTTAGAGTCCATATATCTGTATCAATATTCTTATACTATAATAGAGCCTTCTGTCTCATTACTAACAGGTTTTTGCTATATAGATTTTACCTACTCTGTTCTTATATCATACTCCTTTCCCTATCCTTTTATTTTTCACAGTGATGTTGTTGGCTGTCATTAGACTACCAAAGTAACCAGATTCCTTAACATTCTCTGTTTGATCCTATCACTTACAATTAAACAGAATGGCAGTCTAAGGAGATGATGAACAAGCAACATCTACTACAAGATTTAGTACAAAATTTACAAAACCAAATTCTGGATGGTGTTTCAGCATTGTTCCAATGACCTGAAGTTAAACATGAAAATCTGAGTCATGTATTCCATCCTCTTGCCAGTAGCTAGTTCAAAATGGCAGTTTTTCTACTGCTGTAAGAAAACTGATAATTACTGAAATATGAAAGGGTAACATGTTTCTTAGGTCAAATATTCATAAAAAAGAACACATCACTTCAGTAATTGTTTATTCATTCTTTTTTTAAGATTTTTTTTTCCTTCTCTGTTTCCCTCTGTCACTTTTGGTGCAAAACTCTTTCTTTACAAAGTTATGTGTCTGGGTCAAGTGACACATTACACTTACACTACACGAAAGGCATTTAAAATGTGAGTGTCCACACACTGCACCTTGTTAGCTTGTGTTATGCCCTCTGAGAGTCACAATTATGTCACTTCAGGTGAGGATTAACTGTGGGCCTTGCTATTTAGCTTATGATATGTTAATTTTAGTGTTTTCCATTGAGATAAAAGTAGCAATTTGAAGCCCTCCAGCATCCCAGAATGCACCACTCACAGCCCCCCATGCCAGAGCAGGGATAGAGCCTAGGTATCCTGGCTCCTAGCCACATTCCTACTTACCAACCAGCTAGTGAAAAATCAGAGCTATGCAGGCAAGAAATGGTATTGACCCTTAATGTGTGACAGCTTTCAGCATTTTCTAATTCTAACACCATTTAACATCCTACAGATTTAGTGCGGTCTAAGTGTAATGTGTTTAAGTTAGTGATATACAAAAAACATTGCCCACCATAATTGTTGTAGAAATCACACCAAGGTTACTTTGTATGAACTTTCAGCGTGCCTCCCACTCTGGAAGTTACTACTAGTTTGAAAGATATTCCCTGTACTCAAAAGGAATAGGGATGGAGAAAGTCATCTCTTTTAAAATGGACCATAATTCAAGTGCTGGAGGTGCGGTGAAGCAGGTGCTTCAGTATTTCTGCTTTTAGTGGTACAGTTGTAGTAGAATTGGGGGAGTGGTGTTCAAAATGTTGGTCATAATTCAGAGCTGCAGAAACTGAAGTGAGCATAGGCAGGATATAGTTCATCTGGAATGCCTTTGAGGAATTCTAGTGCAGTCAGCCACGATTCTTCTGCTAATGTGAAGCCTTAGACAGAGTTACAGAGAAGGTGCTAAGAGGCAGAGGCATAACTGGCCAGGACTGAGCCTGGGGCATTTTGTCCCTCTTCCCCTATATCTTTTTTGCATTGCGCTGGATTCAGAGGTTTTGACAGCTGCATTTTTTGCCACAGACACCCATTTGGAGTAGTCCAAAGAACACTTGTTTTCTTCCCCACAAAATGGGGTAACATCTTCCTTCAGCTGCAATAGACACAACTGTGCCAGAACTGTATTTCCTGGAGCATCTGTCATTCACTCACCAACCCTCTTACACCACTTCTGCTGCTCTCCCCATGGAAATGATGCCTGAAGGTGTTGTGAGTAGGGTGGGTGAGGTGAGGTCTCTTCTCTTGCTACATTCTTGCACCCCCCCACCCAGGCTTGTGTCATGCTCACCTACTCATCTTCATACTGCTGCTAACAGGGAAGTACATCCGAAGAGGATAAGAGGATTCTGAAGGTGGTAGAAGTGGGGAATTTTCCTTTTGCATGCATAAAAGAAATAACTAGAATTTTAATAGAAACAAATTCAAATGAATAATACAAATATTAACACAAAAAACCCCAACCCCCCCAACACTCCAAAACAAAAACAACCCCCCACTTCTCCCAACCTGCTTACCTCTATCACCCAAATAGTTCTAGAGAATTCAAGGGCAAAATTCAGCAAGTTACAGCAAAGAGAAATAGCTACACATTTTGGAATCATTCAAATCTCAGATGCTGTTTATAGAGAATCTTTTTTATCTCTGATCATTTCTTATGTATGTATTCACTTATTCAAAATCAGTATAAGTTTCTGTTTTCCATTTGACAAATTGTGGTACATGAATCATAGGAATGCAGAATTTCCTATCAGAACAAAAAAAGTACAATTTATTGTGCGTGCTAAAAATAACATCTAAAAA